>NC_057806.1:91319087-91471592 GCF_018294505.1 Triticum aestivum | reverse complement strand
CAGCAGTAGCGAAGGAATCGCTTGATCAGGTTCAGTTAACAGCCATCGATCGATCGGTCGGGTTTAGTAACGCGTAACCTGCAGTGCAATCGCTCGGGTTCAGTTAGAGCCCAACGCCTCGCTCGGGGTCAATTAGAGCCAATGCTTCGCACACACATGCGTACGTGTACGAGAGAAACATGCATCGCTCGGCCCCCGACCTCCCACCGTAACCGGGAACTCCCCGAAATTTTCCTCCCCCTCGCTTCTACCATGGTTTTTTCCGTCATGGACAACCCAAAGAATGTCATGCAGCTGCGTCTCCGGCCCGCCCAGGACGAAAAGCCCATTTTCAGTCATGATTTTTTGTCATAGAAGTAGGAGCCCACCACATCTACGATGATACCAGGTTTTGTCACAATTATCGTCATAGAAGTGTCATATGTATGACAGAAAAAAAATCGTTTAGCCCAAAATGTCACGGATGTGTCTTTTTTTTGTAGTGACCCATGGTTTCAATGGGGTATCATATTGATTCACTTGATATGTGTTTTGGCACTCAACTCGCGGATCCCGAGGTGACATTGGGGTAATCTATGCATAGGGGTTAATGTACGTTCTTGTCTTTGTTTATCTAGTAGAAATCTTGGGGCACTCTTTGAGGTTCTTTGTGTTGGATTGAGTACTATGGATCTGAAATTATTTGGTGTTATTTTAGTACGAACTCTTGGGTAGATTGATCGCAAAGAATAGCTTCAAGGTGGTTTCGTACCCTACAAAAAATTTCTTCTGATGTTCTCCGCTAGATAGGAACTTCGGAGTGATTCTTCATCGCACGTTGAGGGATGGTTATATGATCCAATTATATTAGCATTGTTGAGAGATTGCACTAGCGAAAGTACGAACCCTAGGCCTCATTTTCAAGCATTGCAATACCATTTGTGCTCACTTTTTCTACTTGCTACCTTGTTATTTTTTATTGTTACTATTACAAAAATCAATATCTACTATCAATACTACACTTGTATCACCATCTCTTCGCCAAAAGAGTGCACCTATACAAATTACCATTGTATTTGGTGTGTTGGGGACACAAGAGACTTTTTATTATTTGGTTGCAGGGTTGTTTGAGAGAGACCATCTTCATCCTGCGCCTCCCACGGATTGATAAACCTTAGGTCATCCACTTGAGAGAAATTTGCTACTGTCCTACAAAACTCTGTGCTTGGAGGCCCAACACGAGTCGACAAGAACAAGTTGTGTAGTAGACATCAGTCATCATGGAAAATCCCTAAGAACTGCAGTGGAGAGGGCATCCCAATATTTATCTTTCCTATTCTTTGATTTTAAAATCCCGTAAATTGAATGAGTCCTTAAAGTGGTTTGCACTTTTAATTCCAACCCATTTGCTTGGTTTTGCTTTTATTTTGGTTTTATTGTGTTGCTCTTGTAATACAGGTCGGTTGATGTCTTTGTTAATTCAATTCAGGCAAGACTCGAGCCTTTCCTCGGGACCGGCCTCCGCCTTTTCTCTAAATAATGAGTCCTTAAAGTGGTTTCATGTTTCATCTATCTCTTAAATCTTTCAGTTTGCCTGGTCAAGTCTCGCATCAACTCAGAAACAACAACTTCGGTTGGAGAAACAACAACCTAAACAGGCTAGCCTATGTAATTTTTTTAGAAAAGGAGGAAGACCCCCGGCTTCTGCATTTGGCCGATGCATATAACCACTTTATTAATTATTCACACATACCTTACAAAGTGATACATCAGTACGCCTGAAACCACCATCTTGGCAACAACTATCCCTACTCCTATCCACTTGATAAAGGGGTGCCGATAGTCCTAGTCGAATACCAAATAGACCTCACACCATAGCCTAACATCTAAAACTGGAGGCTCCAACCAAGCCACATTGGCGAATCTGGGGCACACACTGGTCCGGTGCACTCTTAAAGGCCGCTGCCGCTGTCTTCCACCTTCAGAGTTGTACTGATGCATCGACCTTCCTAGGCCTAGCTGCCGTCAATGCCACCATGATGCTAGACAATGCCACCATCGTGTGCTCGTCCATCATCACGCACCCACCATCGAGACCCTGCTCCTCCATGCCACCGATACCCACCATTGTTGACATGCCAGATGCCACGCTGCTCCCACCAGCTGCCACTAGTCCCATCCCCTTCGTTTGCAGTTCCTCTAACTGAGCACCTGAATGACCTAGGCGGAGCCTCCAAGAAGGGCACCACACACGCAATGTCGCCGCCGCCCAATTTGAGGAGATTTTAGGTCTTCACCCGGGCATGGGATCGGGGTGGAGGGCAGATACCTCGACGGTGCTTACACGGAGGAGAACGATGACCTTGGTCGTTGCCACCGTCGGGATGAGCGAGTTATCTAGAGTTTCCTCTGGTTTGATGTCACCTCTACCAGCCCCCGCAAATGCGTCAAGGCCGACGACCGGGATCATGAGCCACCAAGTGCAGCGAGAGAGAGCCTGCAGCGAGGAGGAGATCCACCAGAAACTCACTGCCCACGCGGTCAAGACATCGTCCACCCACCAACGCAATTGTCGCCAGCCGAGGGCGCCATCGCCATGCCTACCGGGGCCGCCACCCCAAGTCCAAATTCCTCCGCGATGACCGGATCGACGAGATCCGCCGCCGTGTGACCCACGCAGTCGCCCAAGCTGCCCCCGCCCGGGCCCGACGCCACGCTGTCGGAGGACCCACACCCATGGATCTAGGTACTGAAGGAAATATGCCCTAGAGGCAATAATAAAGTTGTTATTTATATTTCCTTATATCATGATAAATGTTTATTATTCATGCTAGAATTGTATTAACCGGAAACTTAGTACACGTGTGAATACATAGACAAACAAAGTGTCCCTAGTATGCCTCTACTAGACTAGCTCGTTAATCAAAGATTGTTAAGTTTCCTAGCCATATCATTAGAGAATGATGTGATGGACAAGACCCATCTGTTAGCTTAGCACTATGATCGTTTAGTTTATTGCTATTGCTTTCTCCATAACTTATACATGTTCCTATGACTATGAGATTATGCAACTCCCGAATACCGGAGGAACACTTAGTGTCCTATCAAGCGTCATAACGTAACTGGGTGATTATAAAGATGCTCTACAGGTGTCTCCGATGGTGTTTCTTGAGTTGGCATAGATCAAGATTAGGATTTGTCACTCCGATTAACGGAGCGGTATCACTGAGACCTCTCGGTAATGCACATCACTATAAGCCTTGCAAGCAATGTAACTAATGAGTTAGTTGCGGGATGATGCACTACAGAACGAGTAAAGAGACTTGCCGGTAATGAGATTGAACTAGTTATGATGATACCGACGATCGAATCTCGGGAAAGTAACATACCGATGGCAAAGGGAACAACGTATGTTGTTATGCGGTTTGATCGACAAAGATCTTCATAGAATATGTAGGAACCAATATGAGCATCCAGGTTCCGCTATTGTTTATTGACCGGAGATGTGTCTCGGTCATGTCTACATAGTTCTCGAACCCGTAGGGTCTGCACGCTTAATGTTCGATGATGATTTGTATTATGAGTTATGTGATTTGATGTACGAAGGTTGTTCAGAGTCCCGGATGAGATCACGAACATGACGATCAGTCTCGAAAAGGTCGAGACATAAATATTGATATATTGGACCATGTTATTCAGACACCGGAAGTGTTCTGGGTGGTTTCGGATAAAACCGGAGTGCCGGAGGGTTACCGGAACCAACCCCGGGAAGTTAATGGGCCACCATCGGCCTTAGAGGAGAGAGGGTCGGCCAGGAGGTGGCACACGCCCCCAGTCCGAATTGGACAAGGGGTGGGGGCGACGCTCCCCTCCTTCCTTCTCCCCTTCCTCTTTCCTTCCCCTCCTTGTTGGACTAGGAAAGGGGGGAACCTACTCCTAGTAAGAGTAGGATCCCCCCCTTGGGACGCGCCCCTTGAGGCCGGTCGGCCCCCTCCTCCCCTCCTTTATATACGGGGGAGGGGCACCCCATAGACACCCAAGTTGATTTCTTACCCATGTGCGGTGCCCCCCTCCACAGATTTCCACCTCGGTCATATTGTCGTAGTTCTTAAGCAAAGCCCTATGTCGGTAACTTCATCATCACCATCAACACGCCATCATGCTGACAAAACTCTCCCTCGGCCTCAGCTGGATCTAGAGTTCGAGGGACGTCACCGAGTTGAACATGTGTAGATCGCGGAGGTGTCGTGCATTCAGTACTTGATCGGTTGGATCGCGAAGACGTTCGACTACATCAATCGTGTTACTCAACGCTTCCGCTTTCGTTCTACGAGGGTACGTAGACACACTCTCCCCTCTTGTTGCTATGCCTCTCCTAGATAGATCTTGCATGATCGTAGGATTTTTTTTTTGAAATACTGCGTTCCCCAACAGTGGCATCCGTGCCAGGTCTATGCGTAGATGTTATATGCACGAGTAGAACACAAAGAATTGTGGGCGATAATAGTCATACTGCTTACCAGCATGCCATACTTTTATTTGGCGGTATTGTTGGATGAAGCTGCCCAGACCGACATTACATGACCGCGTTCATGAGACTGGTTCTACCGACGTGCTTCGCACACAGGTGGCTAGTGGGTGTCTATTTCTCCAACTTTAGTTGAATCGAGTGTGACTACTCTCGGTCCTTGTTGAAGGTTAAAACAGCACACTTGATGAAAAATTGTTGTGGTTTTTGATGTGTAGGTAAGAACAGTTCTTGCTAAGCCCGTGGCAGCCATGTAAAACTTGCAACAACAAAGTAGAGGACGTCTAACTTGTTTTTGCACGGCATGTTGTGATGTGATATGGTCAAGACGTGATTATATAAATTGTTGTATGAGATGATCATGTTTTGTAACACAATTATCGGCAACTGGCAGGAGCCATATGGTTGTCGCTTTATTGTACAAAATGCAATCGCCATGTAATTGCTTTACTTTATCACTAAGCGGTAGCGATAGTCGTGGAAGCAATAATTGGTGAGACGACAACGATACTACGAGGGAGATCAAGGTGTCAAGTTGGTGACGATGGCGATCATGATGGTGCTTTGGAGATGAAGATCAAAGGCACAAGATGATGATGGCCATATCATATCACTTATATTGATTGCATGTGATGTTTATCTTTTATGCAGCTTATTTTTCTTAGTACGACAGTAGCATTATAAGATGATCTCTCAGTAAATTTCAAGGTATAAGTGTTCTCCCTGAGTATGCACCGTTGCTACAGTTTGTCGTGCCGAGACACCACGTGATGATCGGGTGTGATAAGCTCTACGTTCACATACAATGGGTGCAAGCCAGTTTTGCACAAGTAGAATACGCAGGTTAAACTTGACGAGCTATGCAGATATGGCCTCGGAACATTGCGACCGAAAGGTCGAGCGTGAATCATATAGTAGATATGATCAACATAGTGATGTTCACCATTGAAAACTACTCCATCTCACGTGCTGATCGGACATGGTTTAGTTGATATGGATCACGTGATCATTTAGATGACTAGAGGGATGTCTATGTAAGTGGGAGTTCTTAAGTAATATGATTAATTGAACTTTAATTTATCATGAACTTAGTACCTGATAGTATTTTGCATGTCTATGATATTGTAGATAAATGGCCCGTGTTGTTGTTCCGTTGAATTTTAATGCGTTCCTAGAGAAAGCTAAGTTGAAAGATGATGGTAGCAACTACACGGACTGGGTCCGTAACTTGAGGATTATCCTCATTGCTGCACAAAAGAATTATGTCCTGGAAGCACCGCTAGGTGCAAAGCCCGCTGCATGCAGGAGCAACACCAGATGTTATGAACGTCTGGCAGAGCAACGCTGATGACTACTCGATAGTTCAGTGTGCCATGCTTTACGGCTTAGAATCGGGACTTCAACGACGTTTTGAACATCATGGAGCATATGAGATGTTCCAGGAGTTGAAGTTAATATTTCAAGCAAATGACCGAATTGAGAGATATGAAGTCTCCAATAAGTTCTATAGTTGCAAGATGGAGGAGAATAGTTCTGTCAGTGAACATATACTCAAAATGTCTGGGTACCAGAACCACTTGACTCAACTGGGAGTTAATATTCCTGATGATAGTGTCATTGACAGAGTTCTTCAATCACTGCCACCAAGCTACAAAAGCTTTGTGATGAACTATAATATGCAAGGGATGGATAAGACAATTCTCGAGCTCTTCGCCATGCTAAAAGTTGAGGAGGTAGAAATCAAGAAGGAGCATCAAGTGTTGATGGTCAACAAGACCACTAGTTTCAAGAAGAAGGGCAAAGGGAAGAAGGGGAACTTCAAGAAGAACGACAAGCAAGTTGCTGCTCAAGTGAAGAAGCCCAAGTTTGGACCTAAGCCTGAGACTGAGTGCTTCTACTGCAAAGGGACTGGTCACTGGAAGCAGAACTGCCGCAAGTATTTGGCGAATAAGAAGGATCACAAAGTGAAAGGTATATTTGATATACATGTTATTGATGTGTACCTTACTAATGCTCGCAGTAGCGCTTGGGTATTTGACACTGGTTCTATTGCTAATATTTGCAACTCGAAACAGGGGCTACGGATTAAGTGAAGATTGGCTAAGGACGAGGTGACAATGCGCATGGGAAATGGTTCCAAACTCGATGTGATCGCGGTCGGCACGCTACCTCTACATCTGCCTTCGATATTAGTCTTAGACCTGAATAATTGTTATTTGGTGCCAGCATTAAGGATGAACATTATATCTGGATCTTATTTGATGCGAGACGGTTATTCATTTAAATCGGAGAATAATGGTTGTTCTATTTATATGAGTAATATCTTTTATGGTCATGCACCCTTGATGAGTGGTCTATTTTTATTGAATCTCTATAGTAGTGATACACATATTCATAATATTGAAGCCAAAAGATATAAGTTTAATAATGATAGTGCAACTTATTTGTGGCACTGCCCTTTAGGTCATATTGGTGTAAAGCGCATGAACAAACTCCATGTTGATGGGCTTTTGCAATCACTTGACTATGAATCACTTGATGCTTGCGAACCATGCCTCATGGGCAAGATGACTAAGACTCCGTTCTCCGGAACAATGGAACGAGCAACAGACTTATTGGAAATAATACGTACTGATGTATGCGATCCAATGAGTGTTGATGCTCGTGGCGGGTATCGTTATTTTAGACCTTCACCGATGATTTGCATAGATATGGGTATGTCTACTTGATGAAACATAAGTCTGAAACATTTGAAAAGTTCAAAGAATTTCAGAGTGAAGTGGAAAATCATCGTAACAAGAAAATTAAGTTTCTATGATCTGATCATGGAGGTGAATATTTGAGTTATGAGTTTGGTCTTTGATACGTCTCCAACGTATCTACTTTTCCAAACACTTTTGACCTTGTTTTGGCCTCCATCACCAATTTCATGATGCTCACCGCCGTGCTGAATAATTCCATCGTAGGCTTGCTGGACGGTGATGGGTTGGATGGGATCTATCATGTAATCGAGTTAGTTTTGTTAGGGTTTGATCCCTAGTGTCCACTATGTTCTGAGATTGATGTTGCTATGACTTTGCTATGCTTAATGCTTGTCACTAGGGCCCGAGTGCCATGATTTCAGATCTGAACCTGTTATGTTTTCATCAATATATGAGTGTTCTTGATCCTATCTTGCAAGTCCATAGTCACCTATTATGTGTTATGAGCCGTTAATCCCGAAGTGACAATAATCGAGATACTTACCGGTGATGACCGTAGTTTGAGGAGTTCATGTATTCACTATGTGTTAATGCTTTGTTCCGGTTCTCTATTAAAAGGAGGCCTTAATATCCCTTAGTTTCCGTAAGGACCCCGCTGCCACGGGAGGGTAGGGCAAAAGATGCCATGCAAGTTCTTTCCCATAAGCACGTATGACTATATTCGGAATACATGCCTACATTATATCAATGAACTGGAGCTAGTTCTGTGTCACCCTAGGTTATGACTGTTACATGATGAACCGCATTCGGCATAATTCTCCATCACTGATCCATTGCCTACGAGCTTTCCATATATTGTTCTTCGCTTATTTACTTTCCCGTTGCTATTGCTATCATCACTACAAAATACCAAAAACATTGCTTTTACTACTGTTACCTTTTGCTACCATTACCACTGCTATCATATTACTTTGCTACTAAACACTATGCTGAAGATATTAAGTTTCCAGGTGTGGTTGAATTGACAACTCAGCTGCTAATACTTGAGAGTATTCTTTGGCTCCCCTTGTGTCGAATCAATAAATTTGGGTTGAATACTTTACCCTCAAAAACTGTTGCGATCCCCTATACTTGTGGGTTATCAGTCTTCATTTGAAACAATGCAGAATAGTTTCACAACTCACGCCACCTGGAACACCATAGGGTAATGGTGTGTCCGAACATCGTAACCGCACTTTATTAGATATGGTGCGATATATGATGTCTCTTACTGATTTACCGCTATCGTTTTGGGGTTATGCTTTAGAGACGGCTGCATTCACGTTAAATAGGGCACCATCAAAATCCGTTGAGACGACACCATATGAACTATGGTTTGGCAAGAAACCCAAGTTGTCGTTTCTTAAAGTTTGGGGCTACGATGCTTATGTGAAAAAGCTTCAACCTGATAAGCTCGAACCCAAATCGGAGAAATGTGTCTTCATAGGATACCCAAAAGAGATTGTTGGGTACACCTTCTATCACAGATCCAAAGGCAAGATATTTGTTGCTAAGAATGGATCCTTTCCAGAGAAGGAGTTTCTCTCGAAAGAAGTGAGTGGGAGGAAAGTAGAACTTGATGATGTAACTGTACCTTCTCCCTTATTGGAAAGTAGTTCATCACATAAATCAGTTCTAGTGATTCCTACACCAATTAGTGAGGAAGCTAATGATGATGATCATGAAACTTCTGATCAAGTTACTACCAAACCTCGTAGGTCAACCAAAGTAAGATCCGCACCAGAGCGGTACGGTAATCCTGTTCTGGAGGTCATGTTACTTGACCATGACGAACCTACGAACTATGAGAAGCGATGATGAGCCCAGATTCCGCAAAATGGCTTGAGGCCATGAAATTGAGATGGGATCCATGTATGAGAACAAAGTGTGGACTTTGGTTGACTTGCCCGATGATTAGTAGGCCATAGAGAATAAATGGATCTTCAAGAAGAAGACTGACGATGACGGTAATGTTACTGTCTACAAAGCTTGACTTGTTGCGAAAGGTTTTCGACAAGTTCAAGGAGTTGACTACGATGAGACCTTCTCACCCGTAGCGATTCTTAAGTCCGTCTGAATCATGTTAGCAGTTGCCGCATTTTATGATTATGAAATTTGGCAAATGGATGTCAAAACTGCATTCCTTAATGGATATCTTAAAGAAGAGTTGTATATGATACAACCAGAAGGTTTTGTTGATCCAGAAGGTGCTAACAAAGTGTGTAAGCTTCAGCGATCCATTTATGGACTGGTGCAAGCATCTCGGAGTTAGAATATATGCTTTGATAGTGTGATCAAAGCATATGGTTTTATATAGACTTTTGGAGAAGCATGTATTTACAGGAAAGTGAGTGGGAGATCTGTAGCATTTTTGATATTATATGTGGATGACATATTGTTGATCGGAAATGATACTGAATTTTTGAATAGCATAAAAGGATACTTGAATAAGAATTTTTCAATGAAAGACCTCGGTGAAGCTGCTTATATATTGGGCATCAAGATCTATAGAGATAGATCAAGATCCTTAATTGGACTTTCACAAAGCACATGCCTTGATAAAGTTTTGAAGAAGTTCAAAATGGATCAAGCAAAGAAAGGGTTCTTGCCTGTGTTACAAGGTGTGAAGTTGAGTCAGACTCAATGCCCGACCACTGCTGAAGATAAAGAGAAAATGAAAGTCATTCCCTATGCCTCAGTCATAGGTTCTATAATGTATGCAATTTGTGTACTAGACCTGATGTGTGCCTTGCTATTAGTTTAGCAGGGAGGTACCAAAGTAATCCTGGAGTAGATCACTGGACAACGGTCAAGAACATCCTGAAATGCCTGAAAAGGACTAAGGATATGTTTCTCATTTATGGAGGTGACAAACAGCTCGTCGTAAATGGTTATGTCGATGCAAGCTTTGACATGATCCGGATGACTCTAAGTCACAAACCGGATACTTATTTTTATTAAATGGTGGAGCTGTCAGTTGGTGCAGTTCTAAGCAGAGCGTCATGGCGGGATCTACGTGTGAAGCAGAATACATAGCTGCTTCGGAAGCAGCAAATGAAGGAGTCTGGATGAAGGAGTTCATATCCGATCTAGGTGTCATACCTAGTGCATCGGGTCCAATGAAAATCTTTTGTGACAATACTGGTGCAATTGCCTTGGCAAAGGAATCCAGATTTCACAAGAGAACCAAGCACATCAAGAGACGCTTCAATTCCATCCGCGATTAAGTCAACGAGGGAGACATAGAGATTTGCAAGATACATATGGATCTGAATGTTGTAGACCCGTTGACTAAGCCTCTCTCACGAGCAAAACATGATCATCACCAAGACTCCATGGGTGTTAGAATCATTACTGTGTAATCTAGATTATTGACTCTAGTGCAAGTGGGAGACTGAAGGAAATATGCCCTAGAGGCAATAATAAAGCTGTTATTTATATTTCCTTATATCATGATAAATGTTTATTATTCATGCTAGAATTGTATTAACCGAAAACTTAGTACATGTGTGAATACATAGACAAACACAATGTCCCTAGTATGTATCTACTAGACTAGCTCGTTAATCAAAGATGGTTAAGTTTCCTAGCCATAGACATGTGTTGTCATTTGATAAACGGGATCACGTCATTAGAGAATGATGTGATGGACAAGACCCATCTGTTAGCTTAGCACTATGATCGTTTAGTTTATTGCTATTGCTTTCTCCATAACTTATACATGTTCCTATGACTATGAGATTATGCAACTACCGAATACCGGAGGAACACTTAGTGTGCTATCAAACGTCACAATGTAACTGGGTGATTATAAAGATGATCTACAGGTGTCTCCGATGGTGTTTGTAGAGTTGGCATAGATCGAGATTTGGATTTGTCACTCCGATTACCGGAGAGGTATCTCTAGGCCCTCTCGGTAATGCACATCACTATAAGCCTTGCAAGCAATGTAACTAATGAGTTAGTTGCGGGATGATGCACTACGGAACAAGTAAAGAGACTTGCCGGTAACGAGATTGAACTAGGTATGATGATACCGGCGATCGAATCTCGGGCAAGTAACATACCGATGGCAAAGGAAACAACATATGTTGTTATGCGGTTTGACCGATAAAGATCTTCGTAGAATATGTAGGAACCAATATGAGCATCCAGGTTCCGCTATTGGTTATTGACCGGAGATGTGTCTCGGTCATGTCTACATAGTTCTCGAACCCGTAGGGTCCACACGCTTAATGTTTGATGACGATTTGTATTATGAGTTATGTGATTTGATGTACCGAAGGTTGTTCGGAGTCACGGATGAGATCACGGACATGACGAGGAGTCTCGAAATGGTCAAGACATAAAGATTGATATACTGGACCATGTTATTCAGACACCGGAAGTGTTCCGGGTAGTTTCAGATAAAACCGGAGTGTCAGAGGGTACCGGGACCAACCCTGGGAAGTTAATGGGCCACCATGGGCCTTAGAGGAGAGAGGGCCAGACTAGAGGTGGCACACCCCCCGGTCCGAATTGGACAAGGGGTGGGGGCGGCACCCCCCCCCCTCCTTCCTCTTTCGGTCTACGAGGGTACGTAGACACACTCTCCCCTCTCGTTGCTATGCATCTCGTAGATAGATTTGCGTGATCGTAGGAATTTTTTTGAAATACTGCGTTCCCCAACAAGTGCCCGTGCACCGCCGCAAGCCCGCCGCTGCCGGGAATCAGCGCGTCGTCAGGAGGGCCGCACCCCGTGGATCTGGGCACCCGCGCCATCCGCGGATCCAGGGGAGAGAGGAGAGGCCCTCCGCCACCGCCATCGCACGCACGGGCTTTGCCCGGCGCCGACCACCGGCAGCGGTGGAGGGGGAGGTGAGCGCTGGAGGAGGAGTAGGCGGCGGTGGCTGCTGCGACCTCCCGTGTCGCCCGCGAGGGGGGGGGGGCGAGAGGAGGCCGCTACGACAAGTTCTGGGCATTGCGACCAATTTAAAATGGGAGAGATTTTCACTTCCCTGCTTGTGCACCAATTAGGAATGCATACCACCATTTTAGTACGTGTACCAAGATAAACATGATCCTTAGAATTTTTTAACTGAGTATCAAGATATTTCTTCATGAGTGGTTCCACCACACACCAAGTTTGATTCTCAATAAATGAAAGAAACCCCTGTACATCACCTGTCAATTTTAGAAATTGAATTCGGATCGTTAGGTTGCCTTATGTGCTCCAAGATACGGATGTTACTGAAAACAAATTAGAGGCAGCTCATACTACACATGGGAGTATGAATTGTGCTCAATACGTTGCGAATGGACTGTGCATTCATGGCTGGTTCGCTTTCACTAGGCAACCAATTCATTCTTTCTGTAGAAAGAGATTTATTTGCTGTTGACTGCCACTAATTGGTACCATGTTGCTCCCTATCCTATGCTATGCCTAGAAAAAGCACTAAGGTTAGTCATAGTGGGAGTAACTTAGCTAGTAACATAGCGTACTCGAAGAAATTTTTGCTTATGTGGCAAGTATTTAATGTGAGATAGTAACATAATATGTTACTGTAACATAGCGCTTCCTAATATAAGATGAGTCTACAAGCTAATAAATAAAGCCATCCATGACACTACTATTATGTTACTTTGCATTATGAAAGTAGTAACTTAGACTAGTGTCATGTATATGACACTAATCTAAGTTACTCCCCGCTATGACCAGCCTAACTAATTAGGCCACTGGCATAAAGAGGTGCACTACATAGGACCGCATGACGAGCCGTGCAAGATTTAGTACTTATATTTTGCACCAAAGACACAAAGAACAACTGCACTTGTGAGAGAAAGAAAAAAAATAAACTAGCATAGCAAAAAAGTCCACTCATTGTCGGAAGTGGTTCAATCTTTTGAGGTATTAAGATGTGATTGTTTCTTTGCTTTTGTGGTCTGTGTTATGTGCATTGGATTTTTCTCCTAGCAATCAGGGTAATGTTTTGCGTATCAGTTCTCACGCGCTCCATCAAGGTATATTGGGCCCGCTAGTATTTTGGATCAAATTTTGACCGTAAATTTAGCTAATAAAGTATGAACTATATGATAAAAAATCATACCGTGGAAAACCTCCTTCGAACACAAATCCAATAGTATACCCTTTGTAGCATATAATATTTGTTAATCACATAGATGGTTAAAGTTTGACCTGAAATACAAGTGGGCGGTGGCCGACAAGGGGGCCGGTTATTTATTTATTTTAAAACGAGGCAAAAGACTTGCAATTTCATTGATTAAGAGAGAGTAAGAATTGCCAGGTTAATTTGCGGAAAACCAGGCTAAAACCGATACAACTCAACCCAGAAAATGGATACCACCGGCCAACCTGGCCACATGCCAACAGATGGCCACACACGCCAACGAACAACAACTTCGACTTTGATGACAATCTTTGGAAGGGAAATATGCAGGGCTTGCCCCGACCGAGTCCTCCGCGAACGACCGCTGAGTGCCTGTCATCGTCACCACTTGGACACAATCCACCGTAGCTTCGACTCCACAACAACCAAGCAACCACGGAAGAGCACATTGGACACGCCGGATAGACCGACTACCAAAGCCCGTGCCGCGACCCCAACTCATCTTGGCGCCATCATCATTGCCCAACAGACATTGTCGCCCCTGGCCTCGACGAACCAGCCACCAATAACCATCGGTCTCCTAGTTGCAGTCCGCTTCAAGAGGATGCCCCCGAGGAGAAAGGCGCTAGCACGCCTCCATCCAGATGATCAGAGGTTTCCCTCCGGAGCCAAGGCCGCGGGGAGAGGGGTGACCACACCTCCACAACGACAGTTTCAGGAAAGATTGCGACACCCACGGGCGCCGCCGTCGTCGATTCCGGAGAAGAGGATTTCTCCCAGAGATGCCTTGACCACCTGCATCCCACACGACAGACCACCAGCTGCAGCCCACCAACCACCGCAGAACATGTCGAGGCCGACTTCAATCTAGGCACGGGACCCCTCGATCCGCCGTGCCCAGATGCGCTCCGCCCCCGGGCCGAAGCCGCCACCACCAAACCCGGGGCCGCCGCCCCAGCAACCAGTCCACCACCGCCGACGACATCACCACCAGAGGAGGTAGACCAGGCCCATCGGCCCGGAGCTCACAACACTAGATCCAGAGGCAAGGGAGGGCCTGACCAGATCGATGAGCTTGCAGAGGGCCTCGCTGCAAAAGGGCCGGCAGGCAGAGAGCCGCCGGGAAGCCGCAGCCTCGCGCATCGCCAAGAACCTCCGCCGCCAGATGGGCCAGGGCCACATCGAAGGATGGGGAGGGAGGACGCCACAGTCGCTGGGCAACGATCCCTCCGCAAGGCACCGCGACACCAACGCCGCCGCAGCAGCCGCGCGCCACGCCGCCTGGTCGGGCTCCGCCAGGGGAAGCCGCCGTCGAGGGGAGCGCCAGATCCGCCTCCAACTTCTTCCGCCGCCAGACGAAAGAAGAGGAAGAGGAAGACCCCGCCGCCGCCCGGGCTTAGCCCGGCGGCCTCCTCCGGCGATGGCGAGGGGAAAGGGGGGCGAGCGGGGGCGGCCCGGCGGCGCGGACGAGGGGCTCATAGCCATGACCATGCATGCAGGTACAAATGGATGGGGATCGAGATGGGATCATATCATAAGATGGTCTTTCTTTCCTGCTTTATGCCATACATTTGATATGCTTGTATTTTGTAATGCTGTCGTTTTGGTTTAGCTGCAGCTAATTGAGCTACCTAATGGCGTGTAGCCAGAAACCATTGGTGTATGTACTGCTATCACTGAACACTCAGATGGTAACTAAAAAACACTCAGATGGCCGCAAAAGACGGAGAAACATGGGAAAGACTAGAGCCAGCTACTACGCCACAGGTTCATCCGTGGCCTGCACCGCCTCGTGATATGGCTGCTCTGTCTGTTGATGGAGCGTTCTTGGAGAAAAATGGTACGGTGGTGGTGGGAATGATTCTTCGAAGACACGACGGATCTGTCATCTTCTCAGCGTATCGCTATTTATTCAACTGCAGTGACACACTGAAGACTGAGATTCATGCGTTGATGATTTGTATGGCGCTTGCTCATCAGCACACGGAGCTACCGGATCATGGTTCAATCTGGTTCATCGTTTGCTATTTCCTGTCTTTCCAGTTCTAGTTTAGATCGTTCAGTTTATGGTCATTTAGTAGCCGAGATTAAGTCTCTCATGATCGATAGAGTGTTTATTCCCTAGAAAATACAGATCTCAAAATAGCGTGACAGATTGTCTGACAAGGTACAGTCGCTCTGAGCGAGCTATAACTGTGTGGTTCGATAGAGGATCCCATGTATTGAGGAACTCTTGCCATTGGATTGTAACTTTATCTTATTGAAATAAACTACTATTGATCTCATAGAAGAGAAGGTCAGAGACGTTTAGTCTATAGGTGCATATACACTCTATATGAAAAAATAGTAATTAAATAAAAACTTCAAAAATTCTGATAATATTTTTGAAATAAACATGACCTCTCATTGTACTTGAAAAAAAGTCACAAAAAGAAAAGAAAAACCGTAAAAAAACAAAAAAAATGGCCAAAATAATATGAGTAGTGACATATAATAGCAAATAATTTTTACTTTTGAATAAACGCTGATTTTTTATTCATGAAAATTTATATACTAGTGCAAAAAAAGTGAAGTTTATTCTACAAAAACTCGTAAACTTTTTTGATATTTTTTATTTTTTTCTTGCAGGTGTATGTACACCCAAGAACCAAAGGGTATTTCCCCGCAAAAGGAACCATACTTTACCTGGTCGACTTAACTTTGGAACTAGCTAGTAGTAGAAAACGAAAATCAATAGCATGCCATGGTCAACATAAGCGATTAACTACAACATAATGCAGATGCAGTAATAGCTCACTGTTTTATGTTTATGTTTTATCACTAGCTCTATCTTGGGCGACATCAAAATCTTGCCGGAGCAAAAGATTTTTCACTGATTTGATGCTTAATCTCCCCCTTTCTTTGTCGTGCAGCAAACCAGCCTAGCTTGATTAGGAAGACTTTGTATCCCCCCACCCCCCTCTGGCAGCGGGCCCGGCGACAAAGTACCGTGCCATCAGCTTAAAACCCTCAGTGAATCCTATAAGCCGTATGTGTGTGCGCTCCCTATGAACGCAGCAGTTATGTGTAGCACAAGGAAAGGAACAAAGGGAACGCATGCTTGTAGGTACCACTACGTGATCTTTAACAGATGCATGTGGCATTCACAAGCTTTGCCACGTTCTCTCCTCCTCTCTTTGGCAAACTTCGTAGGTGGTATCTTCATTCTTTATTTCGGAGCTTTTTTACTTTGGCAGTTAATTAGTTGATTGAAGTGGTTTACCAGTGCTTTACCGAGGTTCAAAATTCCGAAAATTCCGAAATAAGGTGAGTCCCAAAAATTTGGCTGTACCGGTCTGAAAATCGGGCCGGCCAGATTTTGGGCCCAACCCACTCACTTATATGACTCAGTCCAAAAGGTGTGATTATTAACGCTGATTCCCAGACTCAAAAATATATATTTAACGCCGATTCCCCGAGCCCCGGCCCAGCGGGGACATCAGGAAGACCCAAATAGAGTGTTTTAGGATATATTTTTTGACGGAATGTTCTAGGATTTTTTTTTCTTGTTTGAAATAATTTTCCTGCAAATGCTTATATATTTCTTCTAGGCACATGTAGACATAGGACGGAGAGTGTTAAAATTGCTAGGCCTCCTTTGGTTCATAGGATAGGAATGTTACAAGAATAGGAAAATCATAGAAAGTGAGATGACATGCATCTCAATTCCTATAGATAAAGAAATGTCATTTAATGCATAGGATAGGGATTTTTTCATTGAGTCTTAGCTAATGCTTTTTTCCCCTTCAAAGTGTGAAGGATTGATTCCTATCCTAGATAGGAATACGAATTCAGTCCTACAAACCAAAGGGCTTCAAAGGAAATTTTTCTTTGCAAAACAAAGGTCTAGAAATCCTATGATATTCCTACAAACCAAAGAAGGCCTAAAGTGTCACAGGAAATTTCTAGTATTGGAAAATATAGGACGCCTTGCTCCTTCAAACGGCAGCCGCTTCCACTCATGGGAGAGAAGAGAACGAACATGGAACGAGGGAGATCAAGGGTTGGGGTTTTCTATTTGACCGTGTGTGACGCACTAGATTCAATCATACACTAACCATACACGTAAATGTGTACAGTCAAAGATCAGGGACTCGCGGAAAGATATCACAACACAACTGATCTAGACACGAACTAAAATAATACAAGCTTTATAAAATAAGCCAGGGGGTCTCAAGGGCTCGAATACATAATCTCGAGTACAAACGAGTCAGCGGAAGCAATAATATCTAAGTACAGATATAAGTTAAACAAGTTTGCCTTAAGAAGGTTAGCACAAAAGCAACAACTATCGAAAAGGCAAGGCCTCCTGTCTGGGAGCCTCCTAACTACTCTTGGCCGTCGGCGTCTCCACGTAGTAGTAGGCACCCTCGGGGTAGTAGTAGTCGTCTGCGGTGGCATCTGGTTTCTGGGATCCGTCATCTGATTGCAGCAATCGGGTATGGGAAAAAATAGGTAGCAAAGCAACCATGAGTACTCATCCAAAGTACTCGTAAAACATACATCAGATGTAAATTAAGTATGCATCAGTATCAAAGGAATGGGCTGTATTTGTGGACTGAACTACAGAATGCCAGAAAAGGAGGGAAAGTCTAGCCTATCGAAGACTAGCATCTTCAAGCATCTTGCAACATCAGAAGAGGTAAGAGTAGCATATTATATTTAACAAGTATGATATAGCATTAACACCCGGAGATCCTTTCTCGACTCCCTATGAGAAAGCAATCCCGGAGCCATCATATCCATTTCGTATCTTAGTGTCCAGTTCTAGATGTATAGGTCAGGATACAACTCCAAGTCGTCTTGTTACCGTGGACACCGCTATTCGAATAGATAAACTTCCCTGCAGGGGTGCACCACATTACCCAACACGCTCGATCACTCTGGACGGACACACTTTCCTAAGTCATGCCCGGCCTCGAAAGATCAACACATCACAGCCATACCTAGGCTCAACAGAGAGGCCAGCATGCTAGTCCAAATCTTAAGTGCGCAGGGGGCTTGGGCCCATCGCCCATTGCACTCCTGCATGTTGCGAGGGCGGCCGGGATCAGTCCTGGTAACCTCCATTACAAAGGCAAGTGCTTTACGCGGACCACCCGGGCGTGTGCTTCTCAATTGCTAACGTCTGGAAAGCTTTGGCTGATACTACGACGCCGGTTGCCCATATCTTGTCCCACGTGGCGGTTAGTGCGTATATGGCCAACGACCAACTCAGATCAAATACCCAAATCCATTAGTGTCTTGGGAGCGCGCGGTAACGAGCAGAGACTCACGATCATGTGACCCCGTCGCTCCGTCTTGTGGACTTACGGCAAGGGCCCGGAATGCCTGGCCGTGCCACATAGAGATCTCGCGGGTACCCTCCAGATCAACCCATCTGCGCATCAACTCGCGGGTACCCCTCAGGGCCGACCCGACTTCAACATGGTTCTGTGGTAAGGTCAAAGTAATCATGTGTCCAAAACACCAAAGGGAATCCGAGGAATCACCCTCGTGGAATCCACCTGATGTAATCGTCAAGGTGAACTAAGGAGGAATCACCCTCGATGGTTCACACTTGAGGGGTTGCACGACAGAGTCATTATCGGGGGTGGTGAAGGAGGAACCACCCTTGAAGACCATGAACAATTAGCTACACTATAGAGTTAACATCATATTGCCATACGAGGTATCACCCTCGGCACACGATAGTAACTCTGTAGAGTCATACAACTCAGGGGGTGTGATGTGATATGTCGGGCTCTGGACGTCGATCACGTTGATCGAGTCACCTGGTAATCTAGCGGGGGCAACAAGGACAAGGTGAGGGGCCACTGATGGATCACCAACCAACCTATACTAAGCAGTTTAGGATAAGTAGGTAAGGTACAAGAGCAGGTTACAAAAGCAGGCTATGCATCAGAATAGGAGTAGTCAAGTACAGTAGCAAAATCTAATGCAAGCATGAGAGAGAATGGAATGGGCGATATCGAAATGGTCAAGGGGGCTTCGCTTGCCTAGTTGCTTTGCAGACGAAAGGAATCTTCGGAAGCGTAGCCGTGGTCGAACACCGAAGCACCTGTTGGGGAACGTAGCAGAAATTCAAAATTTTCCTACGTGTCACCAAGATCTATCTATGGAGAAACCAGCAACGAGGGGAAGGAGAGTGCATCTACATACCCTTGTAGATCGCTATGCGGAAGCGTTCAAGAGAACGGGGTTGAAGGAGTCGTACTCGTCGTGATCCAAATCACCGGATATCCTAGTGCCGAACGGACGGCACCTCCGTGTTCAACACACGTACAGCCCGGTGACGTCTCCCATGCCTTGATCCAGCAAGGAGAGAGGGAGAGGTTGAGGAGGACTCCATCCAGCAGCAGCACAACAGCGTGGTGGTGGTGGAGGAGCGTGGTACTCCAGCAGGGCTTCGCCAAGCACCGCAAGAGACGAGGAGGAGAGAGGTAGGGCTGCGCCAGGGAAAGATCAAATCGTCTGTCTTGGGCAGCCCAAAACCCCCACTATTTATAGGAGAAGGGGAGGAGGGTGCGCCCCCTCTAGGGTTCCCACCCCTAGGGGGGCGGCAGCCCTAGATGGGATGGAGGGGGGCGGCCAAGAGGGGGAGAAGGGGGCGTGCCCTAGGGTGTGCCTTAGGCCCATCTGCGCCTAGGGTTTCCCCCTTCTCCTCCTAGCTGCGCCTTGGGCCTTGTGGGAGGCGCACCAGCCCACTCAGGGGATGGTCCCTTCCCACTCTTGGCCCATGAAAGCCTCCGGGGCTGGTGGCCCCACTTGGTGGACCCCCGGGACCCTCCCGGTGGTGCCGGTACGTTACCGATAAAACCCGAAACTTTTCCGGTGACCAAAACAGGACTTCCCGTATATAAATCTTTACCTCCGGACCATTCCGGAACTCCTCGTGACGTCCGGGATCTCATCTGGGACTCCGAACAACATTCGGTAACCACATACAAACTTCCTTTATAACCCTAGCGTCATCGAACCTTAAGTGTGTAGACCCTACGGGTTCGGGAACCATGCAGATATGACCGAGACGTTCTCCGGTCAATAACCAACAGCAGGATCTGGATAACCATGTTGGTTCCCACATGTTCCACGATGATCTCATCGGATGAACCATGATGTCGAGGATTCGATCAATCCCGTATTCAATTCCCTTTGTCTAGCGGTATTGTACTCGCCCAAGATTCGATCGTCGGTATCCCGATACCTTGTTCAATCTCGTTACTGGCAAGTCTCTTTACTCGTTCCGTAACACATCATCCCATGATCAACTCCTTGGTCACTTTGTGCACATTATGATGATGTCCTACCGAGTGGGCCCAGAGATACCTCTCCGTTTACACGGAGTGACAAATCCCAGTCTCGATTCGTGCCAACCCAACAGACACTTTCGGAGATTCCTGTAGTGTACCTTTATAGCCACCCAGTTACGTTGTGACGTTTGGCACACCCAAAGTATTCCTACGGTATCCGGGAGTTGCACAATCTCATGGTCTAAGGAAATGATACTTGACATTAGAAAAGCTTTAGCATACGAACTACACGATCTTTGTGCTAGGCTTAGGATTGGGTCTTGTCCATCACATCATTCTCCTAATGATGTGATCGTGTTATCAACGACATCCAATGTCCATGGTCAGGAAACCGTAACCATCTATTGATCAACGAGCTAGTCAACTAGAGGCTTACTAGAGACATGGTGTTGTCTATGTATCCACACATGTATCTGAGTTTCCTATCAATACAATTATAGCATGGATAATAAACGATTATCATGAACAAGGAAATATAATAATAACCAATTTATTATTGCCTCTAGGGCATATTTCCAACAGTCTCCCACTTTCACTAGAGTCAATAATCCAGTTCACATAGATATGTGATTAACACTCAAGTTCACATCCACATGTGACTAACACCCAAAGAGTTCTGGGTTTGATCATGTTATGCTTGTGAGAGAGGTTGTAGTCTACGGGTCTGCAACATTCAGATTCGTATGTATGTCATCTTGCGGATGCAGCTACTACGCTATATTTGGAGCCATTTCAAATAACGGTTCTACTATACGAATCCGGTATCTCTACTTAGAGCTATCCGGATAGGTGTTAAGCTTGCATCGATGTAACTCTTTACGTCGAACTCTTTATCACCTCCATAACCGAGAAACATATCCTTATTCCTCTAAGGATAATTTTGACCGCTATCTGGTGATCTACTCCTAGATCATCTTTGTACCCTCTTGCCAGACATGTGGCAAGGCACACATCAGGTGCGGTACTTAGCATGGCATACCGTATAGAGCCTATGACAAAAGCATAGGGGACGACCTTCGTCCTTCCTCTTTCTTCTTCCGTGGTCGAGCTTTAATTCTTAACTTCATACCTTACAACTCAGGCAAGAACTCCTTCTTTGGCTGATCCATCTTGAACACCTTCAAGATCATGTCAAGGTATGTGCTCATTTGAAAGTGCCATTAAGCGTTTTTGATCTATCCTTATAGATCTTGATGCTTAATGTTCAAGTAGCTTAATCCAGGTTTTCCATTGAAAAACACCTTTCAAATGACCCTATATGCTTTCCAGAAATTCTACGTCATTTCTGATCAACAATATGTCAACAACATATACTCATCAGAAATTCTATAGTGCTCCCACTCACTTCTTTGGAAATACAAGTTTCTCATAAACTTTGTATACACCCAAAATCTTTGATCATCTCATCAAAGCATACATTCCAACTCCGATATGCTTACTCCAGTCCTTAGAAGGATTGCTGGAGCTTTGCATACTTATTAGCATCTTTCAGGATTGACAAAACCTTCCGGTTGTATCACATACAACCTTTCCTCAAGAAAATCGTCGAGGAAACAATGTTTTGACATCCTATCTGCAAGATTTCATAAATAATGCAGTAATCGCTAATATAATTCCAACAGACTCTTAGCATCGCTACGAGTGAGAAAGTCTCATCATAGTCAACTCCTTGAACTTGTCGGAAAAAAAACCTTAACGACAAGTCGAGCTTTCTTAATGGTGATACTTACCATCATTGTTCGTCTTCCTTTTAAAATCCATATGTACTCAACAGCCTTACGACCATTGAGCCGTTCTGCGAAAGTCTACACTTTGTTTTCATACATGGATCCTCTCTCGGATTTTATGGCCTCGAGCCATTTATCGGAATCCGGGCCCACCATCGCTTCTCCATAGCTCGTAGGTTCATTGTTGTCTAGCAACATGACTTCTAAGACAGGATTACGTACCACTCTGAAGTAGTACGCATCCTTGTCATCCTATGAGGTTTGGGAGTGACTTGATCCGAAGTCTCATGAACAATATCATAAGCTTCCACTTCAATTGGTGTAGGTGCCACAGGAACAACTCTTTGTGCCCTGCTATACACTAGTTGAAGTGACGGTTCAATAACCTCATCAAGTCTCCACCATTCTCCCACTCAATTCCTTCGAGAGAAACTTTTCCTCGAGAAAGGACCCGATTCTAGAAACAATCCCTTATTGCTTTCGGATCTGAGACAGGAGGTATACCCAACTGTTTTGGGTGTCCTATGAAGATGCATTTATCCACTTTGGGTTCGAGCTTATCAGCCTGAAACTTTTTCAAATAAGCGTCGCAGCCCCAAACTTTTAAGAAATGACAGCTTAGGTTTCTCTAAACCATAGTTCATACGGTGTCATCTCATCAGAATTACGTGGTGCCCTATTTAAAGTAAATGTGGTTGTCTCTAATGCCTAACCCATAAACTATCGTGGTAATTCGATAAGAGACATCATGGTATGCATCATATCCAATAGGGTGCAGTTATGATGTTCGGACACACCATCACACAATGGTGTTCCAGGCTGTATTAGTTGTGAAACAATTTCCACAATGTCTTAATTCTGTGCCAAACTCGTAATTTAGATATTCATCTCTATGATCATATCATAGATCTTCTATCCTCTTGTCACGATGATCTGTCAACTTCACCCTGAATTACTTGAATCTTTCAATAATTCAGACTCGTGATTCATCAAGTAAATATACTCAACATCTACTCAAATCATCTGTGAAGTAAGAACATAACGATATCCACTACATGCCTCAGCACTCATTGGACTGCACACATCAAAATGCATTACTTCCAACAAGTTGCTTTCTAGTTCCATTTTACTGAAAATGAGGCTTTCAGTCATCTTGCCCATGTGGTATGATTTGCATGTCTCAAGTGATTCAAAATCAAGTGAGTCCAAATGGTCCATTTGCATGGAGTTTCTTCATGCATATACACCAATAGACATGGTTCGCATGTCTCAAACTTTTCAAAAATGAGTGAGTCCAAAGATCCATCAACATGGAGCTTCTTCATGCGTTTTATACCAATATGACTCAAATTGCAGTGCCACATTTTTGTGGTACTATCATTACTATCTTATACCTTTGGCATGAAAATGTGTATCACTACGATCGGGATGGTATTATTCAAATAAACAGAGTAACCATTATTCTCCTTAAATGAATAACCGTGTCGCGATAGACATAATCCAATCATGTCTATGCTCAACGCAAACACCAAATAACAATTATTTAGGTTTTAATACCAATCTCGATGGTAGAGGGAGCGTACGATATTTGATCAACCTTGGAAATACTTCCAACACATATCGTCATCTCACCTTTAGCTAGTCTCCGTTTATTCCGTAGCTTTTATTTCGAGTTACTAACACTTAGCAACTGAACCGGTATCTAATACCCTGGTGCTACTAGGAGTACTAGTAAATTACACATTAACATAATGTATATCCAATATACTTCTATCGACAGCCTTCTCATCTACCAAGTATCTGGGGTAATTCTGCTCCAGTGGTTGTTCCCCTTATTACAGAAGCACTTAGTCTCGGGTTTGGGTTCAACCCTGGGTTTCTTCACTAGAGCAGCAGTTGATTTGCCGTTTCATGAAGCATCCCTTTTTTCCCTTGCCCTTCTTGAAACTAGTGGTTTCACCAATCATCAACAATTGACGCTCCTTCTTGATTTCTACTTTTGTGGTGTCAAACATCGCGAATATCTCAAGGATCATCATATATGTCCCTGATACATTATAGTTCATCACGAAACTCTAGCAGCTTGGTGGTAATGACTTCGGAGAAACATCAATATCTCATCTGGAAGATCAACTCCCACTCGATTCAAATGATTGTTGTACTCAGACAATCTGAGCACAAGCTCAACAATTGAGCTTTTCTCCTTAGTTTGTAGGCTAAGAAAATCGTCGGAGGTCTTATACCTCTTGACGTGGGCACGAGCCTGAAATCCCAATTTCAGCCCTCGAAACATCTCATATGTTTCGCGACGTTTCAAAACGTCTTCGGTGCCTCAACTCTAAACCGTTTAACTGAACTATCACGTAGTTATCAAAATGTGTATGTCAGATGTTCGCAACATCCACAGACGACGTTCGAGGTTCAGCACACTGAGCGGTGCATTAAGGACATAAGCCTTCTATGAAGCAATGAGGACAATCCTCAGTTTACGGACCTAGTCCGCATAATTGCTACTATCAACTTTCAACTAAATTTTCTCTAGGAACATATCTAAACAGTAGAACTAAAGCGTGAGCCACGACATAATTTGCAAAGACCTTTTGACTATGTTCAGGATAATTAAGTTCATCTTATGAACTCCCACTCAGATAGACATCCCTCTAGTCATCTAAGTGATTACATGATCCGAGTCCACTAGGCCGTGTCCGATCATCACGTGAGACGGACTAGTCATCATCGGTGAACATCTTCATGTTGATCGTATCTACCATACGACTCATGCTCGACCTTTCGGTCTCTTGTGTTCCGAGGCCATGTCTGTACATGCTAGGCTCGTCAAGTCAACCTAAGTTTTTCGCGTGTGTAAATCTGTCTTACACCTGTTGTATGTGAATGTTAGAATCTATCACACCCGATCATCACGTGGTGCTTCGAAACAACGAACTGTCGCAACGTGCATAGTTAGGGGGAACACTTTCTTGAAATTTTAATGAGGGATCATCTTATTTACTACCGTTGTTCTAAGCAAATAAGATGCATAAACATGATAAACATCACATGCAATCAAATAATAGTGACATGATATGGCCAATATCATATAGCTCCTTTGATCTCCATCTTGGGGCTCCATGATCATCTTGTCACCGGCATGACACCATGATCTCCATCATCATGATCTCCATCATCGTGTCTCCATGAAGTTGCTCGCCAACTATTACTTCTACTACTATGGCTACCGGTTAGCAATAAAGTAAAGTAATTACATGGCGTTGTTCAATGACACGCAGGTCATACAATAAATAAAGACAACTCCTATGGCTCCTGCCGGTTGTCATACTCATTGACATGCAAGTCGTGATTCCTATTACAAGAACATGATCAATCTCATACATCACATATCATTCATCACATTCTTCTTGGTCATATCACATCACATAGCATACCCTGCAAAAACAAGTTAGACGTCCTCTAATTGTTGTTTGCATGTTTTACGTGGCTGCTATGGGTTTCTAGCAAGAACGTTTCTTACCTATGCAAAAACCACAACGTGACATGCCAATTGCTATTTACCCTTCATAAGGACCCTTTTCATCAAATCCGATCCGACTAAAGTGGGAGAGACAGACACCCGCTAGCCACCTTATGCAACTAGTGCATGTCAGTCGGTGGAACCAGTCTCACGTAAGAGTACGTGTAAGGTCGGTCCGGGCCGCTTCATCCCACAATGCCGCCGAATCAAGATTGGACTAGTAACGGTAAGCATATTGAACAAAATCAACGCCCACAACTACTTTGTGTTCTACTCATGCATAGAAACTACGCATAGACCTAGCTCTGATACCACTATTGGGGAACGTAGCAGAAATTCAAAATTTTCCTACGTGTCACCAAGATCTATCTATGGAGAAACCAGCAACGAGGGGAAGGAGAGTGCATCTACATACCCTTGTAGATCGCTATGCGGAAGCGTTCAAGAGAACGGGGTTGAAGGAGTCGTACTCGTCGTGATCCAAATCACCGGAGATCCTAGTGCCGAACGGACGGCACCTCCGTGTTCAACACACGTACAGCTCGGTGACGTCTCCCATGCCTTGATCCAGCAAGGAGAGAGGGAGAGGTTGAGGAAGACTCCATCCAGCAGCAACACAACGGCGTGGTGGTGGTGGAGGAGCGTGGTACTCCAGCAGGGCTTCGCCAAGCACCGCAAGAGATGAGGAGGAGAGAGGTAGGGCTGCGCCGGGGAGAGATCAAATCGTCTGTCTTGGGCAGCCCAAGACCCCCACTATTTATAGGAGAAGGGGAGGAGGGTGCGCCCCCTCTAGGGTTCCCACCCCTAGGGGGCGGCAGCCCTAGATGGGATGGAGGGGGGCGGCCAAGAGGGGGAGAAGGGGGCGCGCCCTAGGGTGGGCCTTAGGCCCATCTGCGCCTAGGGTTTCCCCCTTCTCCTCCTAGCTGTGCCTTGGGCCTTGTGGGAGGCGCACCAGCCCACTCAGGGGCTGGTCCCTTCCCACTCTTGGCCCATGCAAGCCTCCGGGGCTGGTGGCCCCACTTGGTGGACCCCTGGGACCCTCCCGGTGGTGCCGGTACGTTACCGATAAAACCCGAAACTTTTTCGGTGACCAAAACAGGACTTCCCGTATATAAATCTTTACCTCCGGACCATTCCGAAACTCCTCGTGACGTCCGGGATCTCATCCGGGACTCCGAACAACATTCGGTAACCACATACAAACTTCCTTTATAACCCTAGCGTCATCGAACCTTAAGTGTGTAGACCCTACGGGTTCGGGAACCATGCAGACATGACCGAGACGTTCTCCGGTCAATAACCAACAGCGGGATCTGGATACCCATGTTGGTTCCCACATGTTCCACGATGATCTCATCGGATGAACCACGATGTCGAGGATTCGATCAATCCCGTATTCAATTCCCTTTGTCTAGCGGTATTGTACTTGCCTGAGATTCGATCGTCGGTATCCCGATACCTTGTTCAATCTCGTTACTGGCAAGTCTCTTTACTCGTTCCATAACACATCATCCCATGATCAACTCCTAGGTCACTTTGTGCACATTATGATGATGTCCTACCGAGTGGGCCCAGAGATACCTCTCCGTTTACACGGAGTGACAAATCCCAGTCTCGATTCGTGCCAACCCAACAGACACTTTCGGAGATACCTGTAGTGTACCTTTATAGCCACCCAGTTATGTTGTGACGTTTGGCACACCCAAAGTATTCCTACGGTATCTGGGAGTTGCACAATCTCATGGTCTAAGGAAATGATACTTGACATTAGAAAAGCTTTAGCATACGAACTACACGATCTTTGTGCTAGGCTTAGGATTGGGTCTTGTCCATCACATCATTCTCCTAATGATGTGATCCCGTTATCAATGACATCCAATGTCCATGGTCAGGATACCGTAACCATCTATTGATCAACGAGCTAGTCAACTAGAGGCTTACTAGGGACATGGTGTTGTCTATGTATCCACACATGTATCTGAGTTTCCTATCAATACAATTATAGTATGGATAATAAACGATTATCATGAACAAGGAAATATAATAATAACCAATTTATTATTGCCTCTAGGGCATATTTCCAACAGCACCAACGGTCTCGGGGTCTACCGGAGAGGAAGGAGGGGGAACAAACAATAAATAACAGGCATACAAAGCAACAGAAAGCATGACATGACCATAAGCAGTGCTAGGGGTGTTCTAACGCGGTACTACACGTTGCAGACGAAGAGGGAAAACATTCGGAGGGGTTTTCCTGACGTTTAGTATTTTTCGGACAGATGAAAGAGAGGGGACGACTCCACGTTTGCTATGCTAGGGGCACGTGATAGATGAACGGAATGCATATTCGGATTCATCATATTTTTATGGTCGATTTCCATATATATATTATTTTAATCCAAGTTACGGTTTATTTTATACCAGTATGTATGCACGTGCAATGCACGTTTTAACATTATTATGGAGTGATTTTTGGTAGAAAAA
Organism: Triticum aestivum; assembly: GCF_018294505.1. Lineage (NCBI taxonomy): Eukaryota > Viridiplantae > Streptophyta > Magnoliopsida > Poales > Poaceae > Triticum > Triticum aestivum. The sequence goes on along the minus strand of NC_057806.1, from coordinate 91,443,145 downwards.
CACATAGACTTTCCAATATTTCAAGGCAAAAGATAATATTGTAGAAAGAAAATACATTTTTAAAAACTAGGAGTTAATATATGTAATCCCCACTATTTTTTAAAAAGAAAATAATTCAGAAAATTGCTTGCCAAAATGTTTTATATTGTGGGATGGAGAGAGTATAACTTTACTGTATTTTTCCTCTCTGAAACCTTCTTTGTTGGGCTCAACACGTCCTCAAATTGCAACATGGGCCAAGAGGAAGCCACTTATTTTGAGAAGGATGAGGCGATTGTTCTCGAACATTGTGGATGGAGCAACGATGTACTGTTTACTGCGAATCCCAGTCTTTTCAGCCATTGGATTTAGCACGCGAATGGCTAGGATTGATGATCATGCCCAATTCAAAACTGGTACACTATAAGTAGTACTAATAAAAGTGCACGTGCTATGCACACCACCATGTATACCAAATTGGTACCACGTGATATGTGTGGTAAAGCAATCCAAACAATTCAAAAGAAAATGTATACCAAAGTGGTCGCTTCTTCGTCCAAAATATTGGTTTGAATTTATTGACCAACAAATTAAGCCATTTTGATAGATATAAGAAATAAGAAATAACACAACCAATGTTTCTCCAAAAGAAAACTCTGTTGTTCCGCGTCTTGGACTAACCATCCCTTAGAGGGTATTGTTAAAAGATCTTCGATTCCTAACAAAATCGATGTAGTGGTGGCTTGATGGAAGCCGAGGGTCTTTAGTTTCGAGTGTCGAACGGACGAGTAACGCTTAAGAACCACAACTGGAAACGGTTGCTAATACCACATAAGCTGAGGAGCAAAAGAAAAAATCCGCCCAAGGAGGTGCTCACATCTAATTAGCTAGTTGGTGAGGCAATAGCTTTACGGATGAAGGAGAAGCAAATGAGGTGGTTTGCAACAGAATGTCGACACAAAGTCATGCGGGCCAGAGGTTGATCGTTAGAAGTTGCCAACTCAAATCTGCAGGACAGGTTTGAACAACACCTTAGGCTATTAGATAAAATAAAACTAAGAGCATGAATTTCGCAAATTTAATGCTTTGATTGACAATATATACTCTCGTGTAGACATACAGAGTTATGAGACATGTACTGACTGAACTGTAGTTCAGTTCAGCTCTGATGAAATTATGGAGCGGCAGTTTTTTAGTCTCTAATATCATCAATAAATAAAGAGAATATACCGCACAAAAGAAAAAGATAACACTTATGGGCATTCTTATTCCACGTAACATATCAACTCAAAAAAATCAAAACATTATACAAGGAACCAAGAACCAGCTAACAAGAATACAAAAGTATGACTATGACCATTCCACTTATACATCCGATTCTGGTATGCAGCTTCATAACCGCACATTAATTATTTGCCTTCTGCTCGTCTCTATCTCTTCATAACAGTTTGGGCAATACACAAACACCTTGTGTGCACAAAAATGCATAACCTCCACAAGGGACAGAAAATGCCATCATTTCGTGTTGATTTGTAACACGGAGAGAATAGATAGTTTTCTGCAAGAAACATCAACTTCCACGGTAATCTTGTATGAGAAAAAGATCAAGAAAATCGGAAGCAAGGGGAAAAGAGGGATAGCTATACGGCAGACTCACCTGCAAGTTACGCACTTCCGCTCCTCCCAGCCTAGATCCCACGGCCACGGGTTGCAAGCACTCAAAAGTACTACCAAGAACAAGAAGATGAAAACAGAATCACAGTAGACAGCAGGTGGAGGTGACGGCAGGGTGTGGAGGGGATGGAGAAGCAGAAGCTGCTGTTTGGCGCGCTCGTTCGTGTTGGTTCCCAGGATGGGTTTCGCACGCGGGGTTGTTTTGATTTTTTACAAATAATGAGAGTCATGTGAGGAGCCATCGCGAACGTCCGAGAAAACTCCACAGGTGGGAAGAGGTGGGCGAATCCAGCAAAGATGGACCGTCGGATTTGGTATATTAGCATGTGATGGAGGGTGGATGTTAATACGAAGGATGAAATCGACGGTCGGGATTGATCTCATATCCCTATGGCGGGAAAGTATGGAGCCGAGGTGGTAAATCCAAATTTGAAACTGGTACACTATAGGGGTAGAGATGAATTTTCAAAGGTTTAAGTATTTCCTGAAATTATTTATTATTTCGAAATAAACAGGAAATTTGCTATGGGTACCTAGGAATGTACCCAACAGAAAGGCTGTGTGACTAACAGTGGGGTCTAGTGGTAGAGTTGACCGAGTCAAAGGTTGACTGGTCAACTGCCACTATTCATGGGCCCCACTTGTAAGTGCCTATTATAATTTTTATATTTATATTTTTTTCGTATTCCTTTTTATATGTGGGCGGCCCCACTGGCAGTGGCCCATCCGGCCTCGGTGCGGCTGGGCGCGCACACGGGCGCCCAGTGAGGGCGCACCAGCGGCCACAGCGCAGCCGGCCAGACGAGCGGGAGGGTCGACCGCCGGCACGACATCGGTTGCGCGCGGTGGCCGCGAGCGGTAGCGCATCAGGAGGCGGCGAGCAACCGCGCGCGTCGGCATGGGTGGTAGTACGCGAGGGGAGGCGCGACTGCATGGGCGGGGACGACTAGGCAACAGTGTGCGAACGTGGGCGTCGGCATAGAGGCTTCCTGGCTCCGATCCAATGGCGAGGGAGGCGAAGTAGGTGACGGTGGTGCTTCCTGGCATGAAGACGAGGCGAGGGAGTGGACGATGTCACGGCAACGGTGACGACACGGTGATTGCAGCGGGCGGACGAGCTCGGGGCGAAGAAATTGAGCGAGGGAGAGGGGATCTGGGGTGCTAGGGTTTCGGGGCAGGATGAGAGGGGCAGGGAGTATCACCCTTATCCAGCAGGGGAGCCGGGGATGGCCGCACGTGGTCGGGGGCATGTCGTCGGGAGCAGGTGACTGTAGCGGGGTAGAAGACAAGGGTGATGGTGGGCTGGGCCTTGTACTGTAGAATTAAGCCCATGTGCACAGTAGGTTCTACCTCTTTATCTTTTATTTTACTGTTTAGTTTTTTCTACACTGTTTTGCATTAAGTAGAGCCACCAAATGATTTTTGTAAAAAGTGTAACTTGCCACATAATTCAAATTGCATTAAATGGCACTGCCACAAAAAGGTTGAACCTGATTTGAATTCTTTTGATTTTTGGTTTGAATTTAAAAGTGATGGAAGGGTGTTGTTGGGTCATTCAAAAAATAGATAGGGGCATTTTTGGAGTGTCAATTAATGTTTGTTTTGTTTTTATAACAGCTTTAGAACTTTACGCAATATTACAAACATTTTAGTTTTACTGGTTGAAGAAATAATTTATTTGACTTTCTTTTAAAATTGAAAAAGGCTTTGATTTTTTTATCAAGTGGCTATTTGGCTTTGCTAAACTTGCTGACATGGCATCTTAGTGGAAGATTAATGTAGCAAGATTCTCGGGGTGTTACAAATCTCCTCCACTACAAGAAATGTCGTCCCAAGATTTAAGAGGTGGAGTAAGGGGAAGTTCTGGTTACGAAATTCAAACGAATCTTCTCGTCCTTGGTTGCTCTTATCGAAGAAGTTGATCGCTTTCGTAGATGTCTTCAATTCGCTGCATCAGGTCATCCCGATGAAGTTGTCATCCTTTCTTCGGGATCTTCATCATCCTACGAATGCAATAAGAGGGAAAACTCTGGAAGAACGCATCTCCACAAAGTTGGGCATCAGATGGTGAACTCAGGGGAGAAGACATGAATTATTTCTTGAGTTGTAACTCGGGGAATTCGTTGAGAGCAATATGCAATGGTACAAAAGTTTCAATCGGGTAGGCAATCATTCGATGCCTAATCAGAAGGTGAAAAGGGTTCAGAGCAACGAAAATAAATATTGTGTTTGATACTAGAGTAGATCATCTCTAGGGAGGTGGTTCATGATCTACATACGAAGCCAAGCGTGAGCATAACTTTCGAAACAAGCGTGTACGGGAGAGTCAGGTTTCGATCCTGTGTAACTGTGGGTTATGGGCCCACCATGTGGGTTAGAAGTAGGAAGGGCGCTAACATCTTGCACGGTCATGATAGCAAGGCATGACAGAGGATATCCTGTCAGTTATGTTGGCAACAACGTTGGTACCAAGGGCTAGGGACGAAGAGAACCATTTTCCCGCTCATTGAAACGAGGCAGACCAATAGGCAAAGTTCTCTTCCATCGGTGGTTACTGATACGTCTCCAACGTATCTATAATTTATGAAGTATTCATGTTGTTATTTTGTCATTCTTCGATGTTCTACAATCATTTTATAGCAACTTTATATCACTTTTTGGGACTAACCTATTGACCCAGTGCCCAGTGCCAGTTGTTATTTTTGCTTGTTTTTTACATCGCAGGAAATCAATATCAAACAGAGTCCAAACACCGCGAAACTTTTTGTGGATTTTTTATGGACCAGGAGACCACCAATGGGCCAGAGCAGCACCTGGGGGTGCCCCGAGGGGGGCACAACCCACCAGGGCATACCTGGGGGCCCAGGCGCGCCCAGGTGGGTTCTTCCCACCTTGGTGGACTCCCGCACCCCCTCTTTACCCTATAAATTCACAAATATTCCAAAAACCCTCGGGGTTAACCTAGATTAGAAGTTCCGCCACTGCAAGGCTCTATAGCTATCGAACCAACCTAGACCCCGCTCCGGCACCCTGCCGGAGGGGGGAATCATCTCCGGTGGCCACCTTCATTATCCCGGTGGCCACCACGATGAGGAGGGAGTAGTCCACCCTCGGGGCTCTGGGTTTGTACCAGTAGCTATGTGTTTAATCTCTCTCTCTCTCTCTCTCTCTCTCTCTCTCTCGTGTTCTTGAGATGTCACGATCTTGATGTATCACGGGCTTTGTTAATGTAGTCAGATCATATGGTGTTTTCCCCTCTCTATCTTGTTGTGATGAATTGAGTTTTTCCCTTTGAGATTTCGTTGTTATCGGATTGAATACTTTTATGGATTTGAGAACACTTGATATATGTCTTGCAATTGAATACTCGTGGCGACAATGGGGTATCGTATTGATTCACTTGATATATGTTTTGGCACTCAACTCGCAGATTCCCGAGGTGACATTGGGGTAATCTATGCATAGGGTGTTGGTGATATAACTTTAGGTATGACCCGCCCAGGAGGGGCCGGGTCATCCCTATAATGACCCATCTCAATGAAGCCCAAGAGTATGTGGCGGTTCATAGATAGGCTTGGTAGAGGGCCCAGACCTGAAGACGGCGTAAGGCCCATGATTATAAACCTCCATGTATGTAAAGTTGTATTGTAAGGTATATGAGAAAGGTCACCGAGCCGGTCACGTTGTATAAACCGGCCGGGACTCTAAGGGCCGCAGGGCGTCAACCCGTGTATATAAGGGGACGACCTAGCGGCGGCTTAGAATAAGAAACAACAGATCAAGAGCCGGGTCAAGCGTATTCGCTCCCTTCTCATCGAAACCCTAGCAATACCAACTACAAACTGGACTAGGCTTTTACCTTCATTGTAAGGGGCCGAACCAGTATAAACTCCTCATGTCCTTTGTCCTGATTAACCCCTTTAAGCTAACCTCAACGTGATGGCTCCACGACTAAGTCCTCACACTAGGACATCTGCCGTGACAATTCCACGACAGTTGGCACCCACCGTGGGGCTATCGCATGATGGTTTCGAGTTCTTAAAGGGCAGCTTCGAAGGGATCAAGGGATACACCATGGGACAGATGACCAAGAGTCGCCACGGCAAGCTCTACATCGATGACGCAGGCTGGAGCCCCGAGGCTGGCTCAATTGAGTACAGGCACCGGGTCCCCTTCAGCGGAATCCACGTCTTCATCGGCAAGATCGGTGAACCGGGCCCTGAGCCGGACATCTGCACCGACATCGTCGAGATGGCTCAGCATGCGAGACCCGCCCGGGTTCGGCCTGCCATGAATCATGGCTTCGTGGAATTTATCCATGGAGTGGAATCTGAGGACAGACCAGCGTCTGGTGGTGAGACCGTCATTTATTCTGATGGAAAGGCATCCACCGGTGAGACAGAGTCATTGTATCAACTACCAGACGACCGGCTTGGGAGCTGTTTCGATGGCGACAGTATTCCAGACCCCTGTTAGCCGCCAAATCGGGTTGCAATCTTCATGGCCGGTACACATCCCGTGCAGCATTCATCAACAACAGCAGAGTTGATTTCCGGCTCAGCAGCGGCAGCGGCTGCCGGGGCAGGAGGCCCTGAGCGCCCGCCGGCTCAAGCTTTGACTGACTTGCTGGATAAGCTCACAACATTGTTAACAGTGATGGTTAACCCCTCGGATCAAGATCAGCACAATGCAGCAATCACAAATCTGCGTGATGAGATAGCACAGGCCAAGGAGGAGCTAAACACAAAAAATACCAGGATGGCAGAGGAGCGGGCCGCTTTGGATGCTCAGGCACAACGAATTCAGTCACAATCTTACCGGCTCATGCTCAATTAGAACGCTTCCAATGAAGTCATGAGGAGGAGGCATCAGACTCATCTGCCTTCAGTTTATGAGGCAAGGAATCTCTTTAACACGCCAGGAGCATGAACCAGTAACCCGGCAGTAGCAAACCGGGTCGAAGCACCAGGGATGGGTACGCCGGTTCAGCCGCGCATGATGGACCCGCCTCGTTAGAACAATAACCCGCCACAGCCACCGGGTCATTACTCTAACCTTTTGGATAACATGATTGCTGCGGCGTCACGATTGGCGGCTATCCCGATTGAAGGTGAGTCACCAACGATGGTTGAAACACGGAGGGCTAGAGATCTCCTTCAGACAGCGCTGGTTCAGCAGCAGGCTTATTCTTACAATCGTGATAGGGTTCATTCCACCCCTCGCCCAAGCCAGAGTTACAACAGGCATATTGACGATCTGGATGTATCAAGCAGTGGGCGGAACCGTAACCCGCCCCGTGGACATGACCCGGCGGATGGTGGTGCTAATGCTCAGAACATAGTGGATCAAGGTAGAGTGCGTCGAGAGGCCGAGCTGGCAGCTCAGTATGTGGCTCGTCAACCAACTCCGGTTCGTCCAACCACCTCTGTGGAGCCAGGTATGACCTTTAGAAACTTGGGCGTGCCACGCTTGGTGTCGGATCTGCGTAATGAGCGCCTGCCCAAGGATTTTAAAGGTCCTCGCAAGGTGCCTAACTATACAGCCGATTTAAGTCCGGAGGCATGGATTGAGAGTTATGAGATGGCCATGGAGTTTCTGGATGTCAGCGAGGCTGCATGTGCTAAATATTTCCCCCTGATGTTAGAAGGAACGGCCCGCACTTGGTTGAAGGGGCTCCCTGCCAACTCCATCGGGTCATGGGCTGAGTTAAAGGCCCGGTTCATCCAGAACTTCAAAGACACGTGCAAACAGCCCATGTCAATTGTGGATCTGGCCTCCTGTGTTCAAGAAGAAGGTGAATCAACGACCCATTGGGTGCGCCGGGTCTCAACAATCTTGCACTCGTCGGATCGCATCAATGCCGACTCAGCAGTGCTGATGTTGGAGAACAATTGTCGTTTCATGCCCTTAAAGCAGAAGCTAGGGCGGCTCAAACGTCATTGCAATGACATGCGGACGCGCATGGTGGCTCTCGTTAAGTATGCTGATTCTGATAGTACCAAGGACCCCGAGTCTGATGATGAAATGTTGGGGAAGGGAAGAAAGAACAGCAATGCTAAGGGGCAGCAGTATAACTAGGGAGGCAATGATAAGCGCAAGGCTGATAATAGTTTTGAGTTTGTGGCTAACACCAATGCACAGAATAATGGTCAACATCATAAGGGTAAACCGCGCCCACGGGCCGGAGGATCCGGTATCAATCTTGAGCATATGTTAAATCAGCCCTGCCCAGAACATGGTACGAAAGAAAGACCATCCGGGAACCTCTGGAAAGATTGCCACATTATGAAAGAATACAAGAATTCCAATCTTTTCCAAGACAGTCATGGGCCAAGTGGCGGTTCTGGATCCGTCTTTCACGGTCCGGGTTACAGCGGTGGCGGTTCTAACTCGGGCTTCCAGGGAAATCAAAGTAATCACGTCAATTAGGGTGGTTACAACCAGCAGAGTAATCAGGGGGTCAACAACAACAGTCTGGTTATCAGAGCAACCCAAAGCAGTTGAATAGTGGGCAGCATCATGTTTTTACCACTAGCTTGTGTAAACGTGATCGGAAGCTTCATAGGATGTCAGCCAATGCTGTTGAGCTGGCGGTTCCATGTTACCTGGGCTGGTCTGAGCAGCCCATCGTGTGGAGTAGGAAAGATCAACCGCCCCGGGTTGATAATCCGGGTCATTTGTCTTTGGTGGTCGCACCTCAGGTTGGAGGGTATAAGTTTACCAAAGTACTCATGGACGGAGGGAGCAGCATCAATATCTTTTATTATGAAACTTTCTGTCGCATGGGTTTGACTGATAAAAATCTTAAGCCGTCAAACACTATTTTCCATGGCGTAGTGCCTGGTAAGTCGGCATATCCAGTTGGTAAGATCGCTCTGGAAGTCGTTTTTGGGGATGATCGTGACTCTAGGTCGGAGACATTGACCTTTGAAGTGGTCAAGATCCACAGCCCATATCATGCTCTGTTTGGACGGCCAGCTTATGCCAAGTTCATGGCACGCCGTGTTACGTGTATCTGCAGCTCAAGATGCCGGGTCACAAAGGAACCATTACAGTGCATGGGAGCTGTAAGATAGCTCTGGAATGTGAAGAAGGGGGCGCAGCTTATGCTGAGTTGGTTTGTGCGATGGAGGAGTTAAAATTTTACAAGGACAATGTTGACCCGGCGGGTATGACATCTTTGAAAAAGCCAACCACAAAGCATGATACGGTTTTAAAGTTTAAATCGGCAGACGATACCAAGATGGTTGATTTTGTCCCTGGCGACTCATCCAAGCAGTCCAGCATTGGTGCTAATCTGGATCCGAAATAGGAAAGCGCGCTCATCGAGTTCATCCGTGAGAACTGGGACATCTTTGCATGGAAGCCTTCATACATGCCGGGTGTACCGAGAGAACTCGCTGAGCACACTCTTAATATTGACCCAAAATTTAAGCTGGTTAAACAGTTTCTTCGCTGGTTTAATGAGGAGAGGCTGAAGGCCATTGGAGAGGAAGTAGCCCAGCTCTTGGCAGCTGGGTTTATCATCGAGGTTTTTCATCCTGAGTGGTTGGCTAACCCGGTGCCAGTGCTTAAGAAGAACGACACTTAGCGCATGTGTGTGGATTACACAGATTTAAACAAAGCTTGTCCGGCTGATCCTTTTGCTCTCCCTCGTATTGATCAGATTATTGATGCTACGGCGGGTTGTGAGTGTTTGAGTTTTTTTGGATGCATATTCTGGTTATCATCAGATCAAGATGACAGTTAAGGACCAAGAGAAAACAACTTTCATAACTCCCTTTGGAGCCTTCAGCTATGTGTCTATGCCTTTTGGGCTCAAGAGTGCCCAAGCGACTTACCAGAGATGTGTGCAAAATTGCCTTCATAACCAAATTGGGCGTAATGTTCATGCTTATGTGGATGATATTGTGGTAAAGTCCAGAGAGAAAGAGACATTGACAGATGACCTCAAGGAAACCTTTGATAATCTCCGGGTTTATAAGATGATGCTTAACCCGGCCAAATGTGTCTTTGGTGTACCCGCAGGCAAACTCTTGGGTTTTTTGGTGTCTAACAGAGGTATTGAAGCTAACCCGGAGAAGATCAAAGCCCTCACTTCACTGGCTAAACCGGCGTGTATCAATGATGTGCAACGTCTGGCGGGTCGTATTACGGCGTTGAGCCGGTTCATAAGCCAGTTGGGAGAGAAGGTTATCCCTCTGTATCAGATGATGAAAAAGACATATAATTTTGTCTGGTGTGATGCTGCTAATACATCGTTTGAGGATTTGAAGAAGCAACTGGCTGAGCCGCCCATGCTTGCCGCTCCTATTGATAAAGAGCCTCTGTTGTTATATGTGGCTGCTAATAGTCGGACTGTCAATGTAGCTATTGTGGTAGAAAGGAAGGAAGCAGGCAAGGAGTATCCGGTTAAAAGCCAGTTTATTATATCAGTGAGGTGCTTATTGAGTCCAAGCAGAGATATCCGCATTGGCAGAAGCTTGTGTATGGGGTGTTCATGGCCAGCCGGAAACTTAAACACTATTTTTTGGGTCATCCCATCACTGTGGTTAGCTCTTCTCCTTTGGGAGATATCATCCAAAACAGGAAGGCAATTGGCCGGGTCGCTAAGTGGGCTATTGAGCTTGGACCTCACGGGTTAAAATATGTTCCTCGCACGGCCATCAAGTCTCAGGCGCTGGTGGATTTCATCAATGATTGGACAGAGCTGCAGATCCCTGAGGAAAAGCCAGATAACACGTATTGGACTATTCACTTTGATGGGTCTAGGCAATTGGAGGGCTCGGGGGCTGGAGTTATTCTTGCTTCCCCTCGAGGTGATAAATTTTGTTATGTTGTCCGTTTGATGTTTCCTTGTACTAACAATGCAGCTGAGTATGAGGCCTTACTACACGGTCTTCGGATGGCTAAGGAGATGAATTTAAGCCGGGTTAGGTGCTTCGGCGACTCAGACTTGGTGGCTCAGCAAGTCTCTGGTACTTGGGATTATAAGGATCCACACATGGCGGCTTATCGACAAGAGGTGGATGTTATTGCTGGTCATTTCAAGGGCTATCAAGTTGAGCACGTTGATCGGAGCAAAAATGAAGCGGCAGATGCTTTAAGCCGGTTGGGTTCTCAACGTAAACCGGTGCCGCCTAATGTTTTTCTTGACGTTTTGCATAACCCGTCGGTCAAGTTACCTATAGAGGAGGATTTGGTTATTCCTGACCCGGAAGCTCAGTTGGTGGTGGCTCTTCATGTAATCCCGGATTGGACAGCACCTTACTTGGCTTATATGACTCGTGGCGAGTTACCTGAGGTTGAAACCTTAGCTAGGCAGATAACCCAGCGGTATAAGTCAATGACAATTGTTAATGGAGTGTCACAGGGGCGTTTCAACTTTGTGTTTCTCCAGAAGAGGGATGTGAGATCTTACGAGAGATTCATGAAGGAGATTGTGGGCATCATTCCGGTTCAAAATCCCTCGTGGCTAAAGCTTTCCTCATGGGTTTTATTGGTTAACAGCTCATGCTGATGCAGAGGACCTCGTTAGAAGGTGTGATGGGTGTCAAAAAATTTCACGAAGAGCTCATGTGCTGGCTCAAGAATTGAGGATGATTCCAATTACTTGGCCATTCACAGTTTGGGAGCTTGATATGGTTGGGCCTTTCAAAAGATCCAAGGATAAGAAGACTCACCTTTTGGTGGCGGTTGATAAGTTCACCAAGTGGGTAGAGGCAGAGCCGGTTAGTAAGTGTGATGCAGCAATAGCGGTTCAGTTCATGAAGAAGGAGATCTTCCGTTTTGGCTTCCCACACAGCATTATAACAGACAATGGCACTAATCTCTCTAAAGGTGCTATGGAAGAATTCTATCAATGTGTGCATATCCGACTCGATGTATCGTCAGTGGCTCACCCCCAATCCAACGGTCAAGCTGAGAGAGCAAATCAAGAGATCTTGAAAGGCATCAAACCCCGGCTTATGGTTCCCCTGCAAAGGACGCCGGGCTGTTGGGTGGAGGAGTTACCTTCCGTATTGTGGAGTATCAATACCACCCCAAACAGATCTTCGAGATATAATTTCTTCATGGTTTACGGAGCAGAGGCAGTTCTCCCTAGTGACATCCGTCATGACTCACCTCGTGTGGCGGCTTATTTTGAAGCTAACAATGAAAGAGCACGTCAAGAAGAACTTGACCTGTTGGATGAGGAGCGTGACATCGCAGCGGCTCGTTCGGCGATTTACCAGCAAGATTTGCGCCGTTATCACAGCCGCCGGGTTAAAACCAGAACTTTCCAAGAAGACGATCTAGTGCTCCGGCTTATCCAGGATCAGACTAATATGCACAAGTTATCCCCACCTTGGGAAGGACCCTTTGTAGTCAGCAAGAATTTAAACAACGGGTCATATTACCTTATCGATGTTTAAGACCACAAGGACTCACACACGTTGGAGGAAGAGACCCGCTGGCCCTAGAATATTTCTCACCTTAGGCCTTACTACCTTGAGCCACCGGATCTTCCAATGTACATATTTTGACAATGTATATATTATATATAATAAAGCCGGCATCCCTGCTAAAGTAGGGTCTCTGTCGTTTCCTCCTCTTTAAATAATGAGTTTTTGTCACATGGGGGCTTCTGCTTTATACAACAAAGTTATAATTACCCTTCGATCTGGCTTATAGGCCACATAAAAAACTTGGGGGCTTACTACCCAGGTTAAAGGGACCAAAGAGAGTCTGTTGCAAAAGCACAACTCAAACATAGGTACCCCTTGAGCACATCTCAAAAAATTACTTGGGGGCTCTTTTGTTCTAAAGAACGAAGAGTTCATAACCTTGTGATAGGCTATAAAAGCCAGGCTTGGAAGCCAGGTGTATTCAGCTAAAACCCCGGGTTATCCTGCCTATATGCCAGATGCTTCTCCATCAGGTAATCCTGATTGACCCACCGAACTCTTAACAATCAATCTTTTAAACAAGACCCTGAACTCGTTAAGGTCAAAACGCCGATTTGTCATGAGAGGGCACGGTGTACGGAAAGCAAGGAGAAGCTCAGGCTGATAAAGCCGCCTTCCTTGAAACTTGGATAAATCGGCCTGTGATGCACGATGCTACTCTGACCCCGCGTACTCCTGATAAGTCTATCTTTAAATAAGAACTGGACTTATCTGGGTTAAAATGTCGATTGGGTAATGTGAGTGCCGGCTCACAGAAAGCGCGTACCTTCCAGTGGCTAATGCTAGTTTCATTGAAGAAGATTTTTTGGCTTGGGGGCCTATGAAAGCCTTGGATTTTCTGTTGTTTGTTGCTTTGAACATCTTTTTGAGATTTTTTCTTTTGTCACATAGTAATATATGGTTGAGAATCAATAAGGCTTATAATGCCTTCTGAGTCGTATATGACATTAATCGGTATTTATTGACCCGGCCTGGTTTTGACTATAAGTCGCCAGTATGAAATAAAGATAATATCCGGTGTTTATTGACCCGGTCCGGCTTTGTTCATAAGCTGTCAATCTTTAATAGTTGCCAGTGCTCGGAGCGTTGGGCTATCACCCTTACTGCACTGGCTTGATAAAACCAACAAGTGTGATCCAATATCACAAGTATGATATATTTTTAATCATATATGACTATTGTTTCGACCAGCCTTGGTTATAAATCATGATAAGTTCATGTTGGGGCAATATAACCCTTCCAGCGGTAAACTGCCAGGACAATTTTTCATCCGTTGTATGTAGGAACAGATTCAAGATTGATAATATCATCAGGCATATATAGCATATCTTCGCATAACGGATAAAGAAGTATTATAAACATCACAATATGCATGATGGCATAGCAGAACAAGAAGTTTAAAGCTAGCCTATTACAAGGCGTTTGGAGCCCAAAAGGATAACTATTTTTTCAGTCTCACATACAGGAGATAATAAATCGGCCCCAGTTCATGAATCTTGGCCCAGCTGACTTGAAGGTTGCGACTCATCCCTTGCCGGTTCGTCCTTCTCCACCGTCTAGAAGTTGGGTTTGGACCAGTCAAAGCCATGTAGGGCGACAAATTCAGCCTTGTCATCAATCAGGTCAGACAGATCAACATCAGGGGCGAAAGTGTGCTTACAAATCAGTGGTATTAAGTCCATCACTTTTTATGAAGGAGTCGCCATCTTCTGATTATCTGTGTCATAACCTGGCTGATACTTTGTGAGGTTGGTCTCTTCGGCAATGATTGTAGAATGAGGGCAAATCTCCTTGACACAAGCAGCAAATTCTTGTTGATCAAAAAGAGTTCCATCTTCCTTGAGACCGGGATACCCACTGGCTACGTCCGTCGGGTCTAACTCCGGTACCCAGGCTTTGGCACGGCTCAAAGCTGTCACAACTCCGGCTCTAGCACAAGATCGCTTGATTTCTTGGAACCTAGCGGGCAAGATGGACAGCTTCTTCAAGACATCACTTAATAAGTTTGGTTCTTGATTTGCGGGGGAGATAGTGGCAAGAGTCCGCTGAGCTCCAGTGTATAATTGCTCAACAAGCGTGTAAACCGCCTTGAGCTTGACCAACGTGTCTCGGCTCAGATTGCTACTCCTGGGACCTGCAAAGTTTACACAATTGGTTAAGTGGTGGTTCGTGTTATGATGACAAATATTTACTTTGGGTAAACAACAAGGCGACTTACCAAAGATTGCAGAAACCATCTGAGACACACGGTTCTTTAAACCGGTGAGTTCAGTGGTAACCTCTTCCAGAGCCGCCTCGGCTTTCTCAGCCCGCTTAATGTTGCCACCTTAAGGTTACCCTTAATTATTATATCACTCGCAATTTTCATGATCTCACATACCAATCCCCGTCTACAATGGCATAGCAAAAATCCCTACAACGTTGGCGACAAAGAAGTAAAGGCTCAGACCTACCTCATTGCACTACTGGGTTTATAATATAGCCAACTAACATATTCATGCAAACCCTACATCAAAGGACTAAATGCATATATAAAACATAGGTATAAAAGGGCATGATCAAGATGTAACTTGCGTTGTACTGTTGATGAAGATGAAATATTCTATTGAGTCATCTCTCCTTCTCGTTACGATATAAGAAAGTACTTTTAACACACAACAACATCCAAATAATGATCAAAATAAAATATTCAAATTACAATACAAAATTAAAAAGAAATAACATTCCTACATAAGGTGTTAGGACTTGGTTACAGGTTGAGATAAGATCAAGAATGAAAATATGATCTAGGTTTTGTTCTAGGGTTGGGTCAAAGTGAAGATCGCGGGTTGAAGAATTGTGAGGCAAGGTTCTACGACAAAGTCTATAATGAAAATGGTAGATGGAGTTTGTGGCACAAAGATTTATGTTACAAAATGTATGTAACAACTCGTGAAGTCTAAATTTGTATGATGATAGCATATGACCAGAGAGGTTCCTAATGATCTTCTCAAGAAAGTTGAGTCAAGAATCAAATTAAACTAATGATGAAATTGAATTACGATAAAAGAAAAACTATATGAAGTGTTATGGTTGAAACAGTGGCTAGACATAGGTGAACAATTAGGAAAAAAATTCTAACAGTAAGATATGGACCGAAGGATCAATTTTGCTGAAGGAAACATTTTCAACAGAATTATAGATTACTAGATATAGCAAAAATACTCAAATACAAATTTTAAATCTGTGTCAAATTTAATTTACCAAAAGTCAAATATTTTTCTCTCATGATAAACTTCGTGTTTCAAAGAATCCGTCAATATAAAATTTGCCGAATTCGGACTTACGGTCTAGGAGATATGAATTTCCGAAGTTTAAGTATTTTTCTGAAAAACAATTACGGGATTTACACAGTGCTCGTCAGAGTTTGTCACCGGAGTTGGGGAAAAAGGTCGCCGGAGTTGAGGAAGAAGGCCCCCAACGTCAAGTAGTAGCAGAACGGCGAAGAGGTCGACAAGGGGAGTCCTTTGGATAAGATCACAGGCTCGGACTTGTCCCGTGGCGGCGTGGAGCGGCCGCCGGAGTTGCCGAACCCCGACGAGCAATTGCTCGCAGAGGAGGAGGTTCAGAGAGGGGTTTTCGGATGGGCTAGTGAGTGGCTTCGAGGCTCTCGTCTGGGTACCTTTTATAGGAGCAGGGGAGGTCAGAAATGAGCAGTTTCATAGTTGTTATTGACGGCAGTAAAAGCAGCAGTTTCCTCGAGCTCTAATGGCCATTAGGGGGTGCCTTAAAGCGCACTATTGGAGGGAAGGAGTCGAGAGAGCATGGGGAACCGGTTCAGGAGGTCAGTGGTTGCGGGAAAAGGGAGAGGAAGTGTTGGGGGTGCAGCCTAAGCCATGGATGTCTCTGTGTACGTGAACATACAAATGTGCACCAGGAGGAAGATGAACGCTTCGCTAGTGGGCTGCTCGGTCAGTTGGGGCAAATTGGGCCATGGCTGTAGGTTTTCTTTTTGCACAGAAAAAAATTAATAGACAAAAAAATGTTCACATACATGTAATTATAATTTGGTGCCTACAAAATATTATTTGTGTGCACAAGCTAGAATACATTTTTTATGGACATAAGGACAATTGTAAATTAACAAAATGACAATTGTACCGTATTAAATATTTCCAAATATATTTTTGGAGAAGTCACATTATCTCCTCTCATTAAATTTTATTTGATTAATTTGGTAATATTTAAATGACAGTAAAACTCTAAATAATATCATATTTCAATTGGAACTCCAAAATCCAAACAAACTCCATATGAAATATTCATCCACCACATTTGAGAAAGTCATCTTATTCTCACTCCAAAATGGTAATTGTGGTTTCCAATATTTCAAAAAAGAGTCAAACAAAAATTAAAACCCTTTGATTTTCTTGAACAAACTTCCCCAACCATAGTTTTCTTTATTGGACAAAATGTTACCCAACTTTTATAACATGATTAGAAAAGTTTTAAACAAAAACTCAAAATCTTTTAATTCTCGTGAAAATAAAATAATTTGACACAATTCATCACACTACAATCAAACAAACAACCCTATTTATTTATTTAATATAACATTCCAAAATATAGAATTTTGGGATGTTACAGTAGTCTTCTCATTTTCCCAAGCCTCTTTCTCCACAGTAAAGCTATTTTTCAATTCCTCTGCTTCAGACACACTCAACTGGAATTTGGATTCGGCCTTCTTTGTTTCAGTCTCCTAAGCCGCCAGCCTGGTCTTGGCCTCAGACAATTGAGCTTCCAGTTCAGTGGTCGCAGCCTGCATACAGTATAAGTTCATTAAAGTTGCATGGCAAGTTAAAAAAACAAGTCCCAAGTGCTTTGCAAGCAACAACACTTGGCACTTTGGGGCTAATGTCTATCAGCAAAAAAAATCAAAACAACTGGTTCTTTCCAAAAAAAGTCCCAAGTGTTTTGCAGGCAATAACACTTGGCACTTGGGGGCTAATGCATATTGCTTGTTTTCTTATTAAGGATGAGCCGATGTGCTATTGACAGACCCAGCCGACTCATGAGGGATATGAAATTAAGTTTTGGTCTCTTACATAATGACTAATAGGACTAACTCATTCCTACGAATTAAACCGGCCCTTGGAGGTTACAGATGCAAAACTATGTTATCATCAGAATCCGGTTTAAAGTTTTTTAACCGGACTTGGAGGAAGTCTAGAACAGAAGCTTATAAACATCTCAAGTCTATAGATCATTCAAGTTTTTCATAATCAGAAGACTTGGGGGCTGATAGGATATATAACTTATATAAGCCGGAGAGCGTACCTCATACTTTTGGTGCATGTGTTTAACCATCTCAACTTCTAAATCACGGCTGGAGTGCACTTGATTGAGATAACTAGATAGCACTTCATATTACTCAATTGAGAATAGTGGGAGACATCGAACCTCACTTTTCGTCTTTCCATGACTTCCTGTTTGGCAGAGTGTCTCGCCAGTACAGTTGGATTCCCTGGTTCAACGAATCTGGTTCCAGTGATTAAAACATCATCGCCATGAGTCTCTGGCGGGTTAGCCGAGCTTGACGGTTCAACAGTTGATGGGTAAAGAATGGTTTCGACGACAGACGGCTTAGGTAAATCCGGTCGAGTGTTGATAGCAGGATCTTCCGGTGCTTCAGAGTGTTCTGGTACAAGTGTTGGCTCATCCGGTTCAGCGGATTTTGGATCTTCAACAGGTTTTGTCACCTTTTATTTTTTGGGCTTCGCTTGACTACTAAATTGAATTTTGGGCAAGTTAGTATAATGATAAAGATATAAAGGTACAGAAGAAAGACAATTATCTTTACCCGGGGGCGGTCTTGAAAGCCGGCAGTTGAGTTTGTGATGAGTCGTCGGAAGAAGAACGGGAAATCTCCTGCAAGAATGGAATGAAAATTGAGTGATTAATAAAAGTAGCTCGTTGATAAATACAAGGGTTAAGGGTAAAAAGAACCTCATTTTGGCGTTTCCGAGGAGTATTCGGTAAGCCGGAGGATAAATCGTCATCGCCACCGGTCCGGGTCTGGCGGCGACTCTCATGTTGCCGTTGTTTCAAAAGAAAATGAGGATCCAAATAAGCCAAGGGGTGTGAAAACCTTACTTTCCGGGTTACCTGCCGAAGTTTCTGCCTTGGTAAAGGTTCTGAGTCGGAGGAAATAATACTTACCTCTTCTTCGACTGCCTGGCTGGCCCCCGTGTCATCCTGGCAATAGTCAGTGTCAATAAGGTTGTTAAAAAATAGGCCAAGAGAGTCAAGGGCTACCTCTGACTCAGAGGTATCATCCAGCTTAAGTAAATCAGAGGCAGTGGGTTTCTTCTTAGACTTCCTGACAGTCTTTTTGGTGGCTCTTGCAGCAGCCTTTTTGGTAGTCTCATGGTCATATCTGATCTTCCAGAAGTCAGATTTAGCCTGTGGAAGGATAACATGTTGAAGTTCATGTCATAATTAACTACTGAGGAAAAATAAGTCAAAATATTTACCTCTGGCGCCGGGTTAAGCTTGCAGAAAGGGTTCAAACCCACTAGGCTGCAGTCTTCATATTTGCTATTGACAAGTGTGGTTGCCATCTCAACGATGGCCTCTTCAGTCAAACGCAGAGAGCTATGACATAAAGGATTGTCAGTTCCTCTGGTGTATGAACACATCAAGCCGGGTCGGCGGCTTAAAGGTATGATCCGCCATGCGACCCAGCAGCGGATTAAGTCGACTCTAGTCAAACCATTTCCTAGCAAGGCTTGAACTCTTCTGATTGTGGGGACAAGTTTCTTGTGTTCGGCAGGGGTGAGTTTATTAGGAAGTTGGTACTTTGCATCGAGACAATCAGCACAATAACCCGACATCGGATTTTCATCAGACGGTGAGACGTCTTTGTAGTAGAACCATGTTTGATTCCAGTCCTTGGGATGGCTTGGTAGGACTACTTGAAAGAAGATGGCATCTCGTCTGCGTTGAATTGAAATCCCGCCAAGTTCCAAGCTGGGATCATTAGTGTACTCATTCTGGCGGTTCAGATAGAAGTATTCTCTGAAAAGCTCAATGCTAGGTTCTTCTTGAAGGTATACTTCACAAAAAACCTGGAAGTTGCAGATGTTCGATACGGAATTGGGTCCAATATCTTGCGGATGGAGCTTGAAAAAGTGCAGGACATCCCTAAAGAATTTTGAGCTGGGAAGTGAGAAGCCCCAGTTCATGTGATCAGTAAAGACAATGATTTCACCATCTTTTGGCTGAGGTCTCTCTTCAGCCGGGTCAGGAGCACAATAATGCATGACACTTTTCTCTGGTAAATATCCAACAGTGACAAAATCCTTTAAAGTGCTTTCGGTGACTGTGGAACGAACCCAATTGCAAGTTGTCATCGTCTTTGGCGGCATGGTGAAAGGGAAATCTAAAAGGAAATAATTTGCCGGCTCAAGTTAGTCGGTGGGATTGCAAGTTAACAACTATAGTATATGTTTATAATGGTGGCTTAAGCGAGGGCTAATGATATATGAAGTAAAGACAAGCCGACAAAGTAAGCCGCCATGACTAAGATAGTCAGGAGTTGCCGAAAGCAAAATGTGCTAAGTATTGGGACAAACAGATTCCGCAGATTGAGGTTACAAATTTGGATCTGTCGCTGTTAAGAGAAAGGAAATAAATTCATGACAGTGGATAAGCAGAGGTGCCCTAGAGGAGATCTGTTGCGGTGGGGATATATGTTGTAGTATTAAAACAAGTGCTAAAACTACTACCGCACAAGTTTCCTATGGTTTTGGGATCTAACCTATGGATATAAATAAAGAGAAGGAAGGACATCGACGAACACTGATGAACACCGACGAACACCAACAAACTCTAATGACGGATCCATGACGAGGGACAGAAGGCTTACTGATGCTGTTAGGACAGTAGAGTGGCGCCGCACTTTTCTGGTCTATTCAGGGCGATGCAGCGGCCGAAGTTGAGGTCGAGGACGGAGGTCGACGACGGCGAGGTTCATACGGGACGACGCGTTGAAAGGAATAAGAAAGGAGAAGGAGAATAGTGGAAGGTGGCTCTATGGTCCTATTTATAAGGAGACAGGGAAATAGGCAGGCGCGAAAGACGAGGAGGCCAAATGATGGTTATCCAGCTAATTGGACGCCTCGATTTTCAGAAAGATATTAAGATAAAGATTTGTTAAAGATGACGTCGTGGTGGGTTTCCAAAAATTTTGGAGATGACGTCATGGCGGGTTACAAGGTTTTCGCATCGGACATGGAAGGATTTTTCTAAGTCTTGGAGATTGACATGAACAAGTTCAAATCAACCTGGGGCCTAATGTTGGGGATATAACTATTAGGTATGACCCGCCCAGGAGGGGTCGGGTCATCCCTATAATGACCCATCTCAATGAAGCCCAAGAGTATGCGGGGGTTCATAGATAGGCTTGGTAGAGGGCCCAGACCTAAAGACGGCTTAAGGCCCATGATTATAAACTGCCATGTATGTAAACTTGTATTGTAAGGTATATGAGAAAGGTCACCGAGCCGGTCATGTTGTATAAACCGGTCGGGACTTTGAGGGCCGCAGGGCGACAACCCGTGTATATAAGGGGACGACCTAGTGGCGGCTTAGAACAAGAAACAACAGATCGAGAGCCGGGTCAAGCGTATTCGCTCCCTGCTCATCGAAACCCTAGCAATACCAACTACAAACTGGACTAGGCTTTTACCTTCATCGTAAGGGGCCGAACCAGTATAAACTCCTCGTGTCCTTTGTCCTGATTAACCCCTTTAAGCTAACCTCAACGTGATGGCTGCACGACCAAGTCCTCACACTAGGACATCTGTCGTGACAATTCCACGACATAGGGGTTGATGCACGTTCTTATCTTTGTTTCTCCGGTAGAAATCTTGGGGCACTCTTTGAGGTTCTTTGTGTTGGATTGAACATTATGAATCTGAATTTGCTTTGGTGTTATTTTAGTATGAACTCTTAGTTAGATCGATCGGAAAGAATAGCTTCGTGTTATTTTAGTACGATTTCTAGGATAGATTGATCAGAAAGAATAGCTTTGAGGTGGTTTCGTACCCTACGAACAATTCCGTCTTACCTTCTCCGCCAGATAGGAACTTTGGAGTAATTCTTCATCGCATGTTGAGGGACAGTTATATGATCCAATTATATTAGCATTATTGAGAGATTACACTAGCGAAAGTATGGACCCGAGGCCTCATTTTCAAGCATTGCAATACCGTTTTTGTGCCCGTTTACTATTTGATACCTTGTTGTTTTTATTTATTCAGATTATAAAAAAATATATCTACCATCAATATTACACTTTTATCACCATATCTTCATCGAACTAGTGCACCTATACAATTTTCCATTGTATTGGGTGTGTTGGGGACACAAGGGATTTCTTGTATTTGGTTGCAGGGTCGTTTGAGAGAGACCATCTTCATCCTACTCCTCTCATGGATTGATAAACCTTAGGTCATCCACTTGAGGGAAAATTGCTATTGTCCTACAATACTCTGCGCTTGGAGGCCCAACACGTGTCTACAAGAATAAAGTTCCGTAGTAGACATCAAGCTCTTTTCTGGCTCCATTGCCAGGGAGGTGAGTGCTTGAAGGTATATCTTTATATCTTGCAATCGAATCTTGTAGTTTCTTGCTTTATCACTAGTTTGGTTTATAAAATAAAACTACAAAAAAATTGAATTAAGGTTGCAACATATTATTGATCATCTTTATAATATCTTTTTTGAAAATGATGGTTCGTAAAATTGTGCTCAATTGTTAGAAGAGGAAGTCAATAAAATGCTTGGCACAAAATATTTGAATGATGAGCATGATTGCAATGTTCTTAGTGTGAATACTTTGAATATCCAAAATGCTAATGATGATTGTACAAGTAATGACAAAAATGTTTCTTATAAGCATGTCAGTTTTTGCGGAGTGAATTGGGAGTGCCTTTGCAAACCAAAAAGGGAAGATAGAATTTGTAATAAGAATAAATATTTAGAAACGAAAAAATTGCAAGATAGGCTAGATGATTGTGCTGAAAAATGTAATTTTTTGCCATCCTTGTGAACTTTGCAATGAACATGGTCATTTAAATCTCCAATGCAAATTATGTCATGATCAAATCGTGTCCAAAAATTGTGATAACTTGATTACCCTTGAGTATCATAAAGAGCTTAGTCTTCTTTTGGGGTATGAAGAAATGAAACGTATAACTAAGGGTTTTCCAAATCCCGGGAGATTTCTTGATTTTGATCAAGAAATTTATATGTTTTGTGCAGTAAATTGCATTGAGAATCCTTATATTGCCAACTACCTAAAGACAATAAAACAAATGGAATATGAAGAGAGTACTAATTAAAGGGAAAATGTTTCCCAATACCCTCCTAGTGTTTATTATGATGAATCAGGTAACAATGAGGAGCTTCCTATCTAATAAATCTCTTCATTGTGCCTCATGATGTGGTGAAGAAGAATAAAAGAAGAAAGAATAAAGGTAAAAAGGTATCTATCCCAAATAATGTTGCTCCTATCACCATTGTGCCTCATGAAAGTGAATCAAATATGTCGATGGAGGATGATGATATTGAGTATGATTTTGTGATACCTACTACTTGTTGTAATGATTATGATTGGGAAGACAACGATATCCATTATGATCTTGAAAATATTTTTATCACTTGCTTGGAAGAATATAATAATAATGTTTGCTATACTATTGGTGCCATTCATGCTATTGATAAGAATGATTGTGATGATATGCAAAACCACAAGCTTGGGGATGCTATGTTTAATGAGTATGATATGTTTGAAGATTTATTTACTGGAAATAATGCTTGTCCTAATCTTGGAGATGCTTTGCTTAATGAATATGATCCTTTGATTCCTTCTACTTTCGATAAGAAAATTTATTATGATGATAGCATGCCTCCTATTTATGATGATTACATTGATAAAAGTGGGTTTGGAGGAGTGATCCCACTATTTTGGAGGGTGTTGAATCTTATTACAATATTGATGAAAGTGGATTTGGAGAGGTCATGACTTTATTTAGTGATACATCCACTGTTTTGGAAGAGGTTTCAATTGACTATGACAATGAAGCTGCTATCTATGATGATTATTATGATGACATCTATGCCATAAAGAGTGATAAATCTTCTATGCTTGTGCATCATGAAAAGAGTGTTGTATGTGATAGTTATGTTGTTGAATCCATTCATGATGTTTCTGAAAATTATTATGAGGAAGGAACTTATGCTCTTACATATCTCAATAATATCAAGTTTCTTCTCTATGTGTTGATTGTTTTGAAGTTGCACTTGTTTTGCCTTCCTATGCTAGTTGATTCTTGTTCCCATAACTTGTTTGCTCACAAAATACCTATGCATAGGAAGTGGGTTAGACCTAAATGTGCTAGTCATATGCTTCATGATGCTCTCTTCATTGTTCAATTCTTATTTTTTTATGTGAGCATCATTGAAATCATCATGCCTAGCTTAAAAGGCATTAAAGAAAAGCGCTTGTTGGGAGACAAACCAACACTTTTACCTACTGTTTTTGTGTGTTCACATGATTATGATACTATAGTAATCATGTTTTATAGCTTTCGTTTCAATAAAGTGCCAAGTAAGACCTTTGGGATGGTCTATGGTGATAGTTGATTTGATCTTGCTGAAAAACAGAAACTTTTGCGCTCAGGAAAAAAATTATAATTTTTAACACAAGCGTGATAAAATGATGATTCTTTTTGCATAAGATTAATAGACAAATTTCCCAGGTTGTCCTAATTTTTCAGAATTTTTGGAGTAGCAGAAGTATGGTTGGAGTACAGATTACTACAGATTGTTCTGTTTTTGATAGATTCTGTTTTCTATGCATAGTTTGCTTGTTTTCTAGTTTCTATGGCTTATATTGCTTAATATAAATTGTGGAAATGATATGATACAGTAGGCATTGTGTGGAAACAATTATAAATCTTGTCTTTGACAGTACCAAAGTGAAATGGTTTGCTCTTTATCATACTAACCTATCTCACAAAGTTTCGTTAAGTTTTGTGTGATGGAAGTTTTCAAGTATTGGGTGAGATGTCGATATGAGGAGAATAAGGAGTGACAAGACCCTAATCTTGGAGATGCCCAAGGAATCCCAAGGTAATATTAAAGTAAGATCCAAGAAACTAAGCTTGGGGATGTCCCGGAAGGCATCCCCTCTTTCGTCTCCAACATTACCGGTAACCTCACTTGGAGCTATGTTTTCATTCATCACATGATATGTGTTTTGCTTGGAGCATAATTTTATTTTGTTAGGATTTGATTTCTGTTATTTATAATAACATTTTTCATCTTTCTTTTCAATAAAAATATCAAGTATAGCCTTTTCCATGCTTATTTTTGCAAGTCTACATGTTGCTGTTCGAAAACAGAAAGTTTACCGCTGTTGCAAAAATTTCTTAGAAAAGTCAGAATGTGATAAAATGTTGAAACTTTTTGAATGCTAAGCTATGATAAATTTTCTACACTTTGTTATAATTTCATAAGGTTTGGAGTTGAATAAGTATTGATACTCTTGCATTCATTATAGACTGTACTGTTTTGGCATATTGCTATTATGTTTGCATTGTTTGCATATGTTTAATTGTTTAATGATTCTATTTGAGGATAGGAGTATTAAATATGCAGAAGCCTTTAGTATGCAATGGTTAATCATAATTTTAGTGATTTGCTATAGCAGAGAATGATAAGGTTTTTTGCATTAGTTTATACTAACTTATCTCACGAGTTCTTGTTGAGTTTTGTGTGGACGAAGCTTTTGAGATTTAGGAAAACCGTGATATGAGAAGAATTAAGGAGACACCAAAGCTCAAGCTTGGGGATGCCCAAGGCATCCCAAGGTAATATTCAAAAAGTCTCAAGCATCTAAACTTGGGGATGCCCCGGTAGGCATCCCACCTTTCTTCTTCAACAATTATCGATTAGTATCGGTTGATCCTAAGTTTTTGCTTCTTCACACGAGTTGTGTGTACCGACCCGACCCGAATGGATCAAGTCTCTGTGCTAAGTGTCATCCCTGGATCGGTATGCTGACACACGCAGTACTCGAAGATTTATAATAGAGGTAAATCACATGTATAAAGTAACGTAAAGACTATTGCCTCAATCCAAATAGCAGAAGTAACAACAAGGTTCTGGATTCCCATGAACACCAACGACAAAGTTGAGTGTAGAAAACGTAACCTAACGTATCACTTACTCGTTGTAAGATTCCTGCAACATAATACGTTGCAGCCATGTAGGTTAGTACATTGAATGCACTGGCAAGTTCACACCATAGGATAAAAATGAGAATGGCTATATCTATATGCAACAAAGGAATATATTTTATTTAACTACCAAGTTTATGCCATTATTGAGAAGGTTCCTCCAACTCAATCCCAAAATATTAATAACCCAACAAATTCATTAAGTATAGTGATGAGATCAAATCAATAATTCAAGTACAAGATACTCAAGATGTCCATAACCGGGGACACGGCTAATCATGATTAGTTTGTACACTTTGTAGAGGTTTGCGCACTTTTCCCCACAAGACTCGATCTCCTTCGTTGGATTTCTCGCACTACATGATGTTTGAGAAACGGATGACCGAGACACAGTCTTTCCGAAGAGGTCCCCTTAACTGATAGATAGGCCGGTACACCTACAATCCCCTACATCTGCTAGCCCATCATGGAAAGGTTTCCCACAACTTACTCAACTATGCCAGAGCCCATAATGGATTGTGGCTGCACATGGAAGTTTCTAGCATGAATAATCTTATGATCCCTTTGAGCCTGGGTGGCATTCCATAGGGTTATCACGCGGGTACTCTGGGATCCCCTTGGGCAAGCACTGGGTTCTCCAGGTGACCGAGCAAACCACTAGATGCTCCAGGGTGCCCCAACCAATCCACCCAGATGTGTATTAAAGTAGCCACCTTAAGTTAACCCTTAGATATAAATAACTTTCACATCTTTCATGAATCTCACAAACCAATCCACGTCTACGAGCATAGCATAGCAGTATAAGCATAACGTAGTAATACCTAGGGGTTTGAATCTAAGACAGTAGGTTCCTACCTCATCAACTACTTCCCAAATACCCACATGTTATCACATCCTACTCATGCAATGTTTGAGGGTGAAACTAATGCATAAAAACTGGGTATGAAAAACATGATCAAAGTGTGAACTTGCCTTGTACTGTTGATGAAGATGATTCACACTCATAACTCCTGTTAGTTCTACTCGTCACAGTTTGTTCAATCTATCGTGAGCAAGCAATTACATACATAAGCACTCAATCAAAAGAATCAAAGAAAAGACTTCAGAAAACTTCAAAAACAAGAAATTAACTCTTGCAACAGAAAACAATTTCTAACAGTACCAAAATTGGGTGGATTTGGTCTTATCAGAAAGTTTAGGTCAAGAGCTTCGTTTGCAAAAATAATCAACTAAATCGGAGTTATGAAACTCATTATGATCAAAAGAAGTTTGAATATGAATCTAAACAAATTTCGAAATTTGAAAATTTCAAAAAAGTTGATGTGACAGGTTCGCTAGATATAGGTGAAAACAAGACAAAACTATAGGCGCTGGTTTCATGTAATTTGGATGAACTAGTAAAAAGTTATGGCTATTTGAAAAATCAGGGCCAAGCTATTTTATGGAAGAAAAATAGCTACGGCTAAAAGAATTCTAGGTCTAATGTATAAATACAGAAAAGACGACTTCATAGAGAGGAGACAATTTCCAGAAGTCCCGCCGGAGAGGAGAAAAATATTTTTATTTAATGAATCTAGTCAAACCAAAATATTGATTTAACCCGAATCGGATGTTTTTCGGAGGCTCTATGGGTCTATATTTATAGGTGGAAAAGAGATTTAGGGGTCAAATGCTAGGAAATGTGGTACTAAACGTAGACGAAAAGAAAAGAAAAAGAGGAGGCCCCTCGCATGGGCCTAAAGGCCTTAGGCAGTTCGACCGGCCGGCGCACGCGTGATGTAGTTTTTTTTGAACTTTTTTTAAGAAAAAGAAATATTTCTGAAAATAGTTTTTTCCAAGCATAACCGTAAAATAAATAAAAACAGTTACGGGCATGTCTGCTGACTATCTTGCGCCCGTGGGCGACGGATAGTTATAGGCCGCACACGCAGTTTTTTTAAATAGTAATAGAAAAGGAAAAACTAAATAACAAAAATAAAATAAAATTTTATATAGGCATATTATATATCAAAAGTTTCAGAAAAAAAATTCTATAACATGAACATTTTTCTAGCGTCAAATAAAATCCACAAAAATTTAAAAGAAAGCAAACAGTGCTACTGCTGCAATAAAACCTCATAAAAATCATTTTAAAAATACCAAAATAAAGTCAAATTTATTTCTCTCCAATTTTATAAGGCAGGGAATCATTTTACCCTAATTTCCATATATCTTTTTTTTGGAGAAACATAATTTGAATAAAATCCAAATAACTCCAAAATGAGAAATAATTTCAAAAGGGACTTTCAATTTGATTCTTTTAAACTCCCAACTCATATTTCATATGATTTGAAGAAGTCATTTTATCTTCTCTCATGAAAATCATTGAGTTGCTTAAAGTTTCTGAATTGAAAAAATATTTCCAAATAAAAATTCAAATCTTTTCAAAACCCCTTACATTTATTTAAATGGAAGAAGTCATGTCATCTTCTCTCTAGGGTTTTGTGATGAAAAGAATCTGAATTCATGGAGATCAAAATGCAAAGTGAAAGTTTGGGAAAGTCATTTTATTCCCTCTCATTTAACTTTCAAAAGTTTCAAATTTCACTCAATTGCACTCAAGCAACCACACCACAAATCAAGCAATCAATCAAAACTATTTATTTTATATAACATTCCAAAATTTAGAATTTTGGGATGTTAGAAACCTACCACCCTTAAAATGAATCTCGCCCTTGAGATTCGGAGAGGCTAGAAAGAAATAGGTTAGGTTCGGGGCTTCTTAAAATCCATCGATCGTCACAGGGGGTCTGGGGTGCTAGCACCCTTAGAAGCATGGTTACGGTTCCAACAAAACTCATATACTCCATCCTTATTATTGGTAGTGTCGGTCTTCTTAGATCTTTAGGATAATTCCTTCTCTGGGACCTTCCGGTAGTGGCGTAACCTTTTTCCTCAACTCTTGTGTCCTTTCATCTTGGTAAGGTTCTTCTGTGACCGGGTCTTCTTAGCTGATGGGTCTGGCGCTAATACTAAACAATTATCGATATCTCATGGTGGTCAACCATTTATGGTTTCTCCTGTAGGAAATGGGTTTGGGTTGAACCTCACCATATGACCTACGGTTGGCAACAGCTGCCTTGTACAAGGGAAATTTTTCATACCATTCTAAGGTTTAAACAAGGTTTTCATTGTCGTCGCTCTACTATGGGTAAGTCACTCAGATTTACCATCCCGTATAGCAAGGCGAATAATAAGAGTAAGTCGGTATGGTGATCAATCCATCCCGCACCCAAATTATTACCTTGTATACGATTTAGCGAATCTCACATTCTAACACTCGGTCATCCTCACAAGCATTGGAGAATTTCTCTTCTCAATGAACTAAGTTCAGATAAATCCATGGATTCTGCAAGCCAAACAAACATCTATCGTTCCTTCACAACTCTCAGGTTTTGCGTTACTCCTATGAGATTGTCTGTTGATAAATTCGTAACTTATTCCAGGGTTTTTCCTTCGGCAAGAGTGTGCTTGCTTCTTGGCAGGTCCTCAGGCCTGTGGGTTAGGGCCCATCTCATCACTTGTAAACCTTGAGATCATCATCGGGGCAACTAGTCATTACCCCAACATCCAGCTTCCTAGCATTCTTAAATCCATCCAATTGTACTATCTGCTTTCCTTCTATTTGTACCAAATTAAGACGTGATTACTCAGCTCATCGTGGGGTTACAATTGCTCCATATTACCAACATTATACATCCTTTATATCCAATAGTACTTCATCCCTTCATACTCTTGGGGTATCCCACTTATCGAGATAAAACTCGTACTTATTTTGTCCGAAGTCCACTTCGTGGAATATCATTATCTTTACCAGGGGTCAAGTGTCCTCACAGGGTTCTACCACCCTTGAAATTGCACAAATTCATCCATAGACCATATTTCTCATATCCTCGAAAATGGTCAAAATCTTTCTTCATAGAGTAACAACTCATAAAATCCAAATCAGTTCCAACGATGCTAACTTTATTGATTCTCAAATTATTACAACCTCCTGCATTTCCATTACATGCATCAACTCAACCCCTCAATATAAAAGAAATGTTTCCACTACTACTATATTTCTCACAGACTCCACTATTTAACATGGATATACTCATTGGGACAATCTCTGGCAAAGTTCCCTACTTCATTACAACGGGAACATATTACTTCTGACAAGTCTTGAGGTTTCCTTGTGATTCCAAAGCCTCCTTGGGTCCTCGTATTCCTTTTTGGGCAACCGCTGAAGTAGTGCCCTGACTCCTTGCACCTGAAACAGGTGATATGACTCAGGTCCTTCCTGGAATCCAATCTATTTCTCTTCCTGGACTTTTCCGTTCCAATCAGGGTTTGTATTTCCCGTGGTTCATACTCTACTTCCTCTGTCGGGAATTCTACTAGATCCCCATTCAGACAATTCTGGGAGATGTGTCCTTCTTCTCCACATGAATAGCATGACTTGGTGTAGGGTTTAATTGGGTCTTCTTTGGGTGTGTCCTCCACCTCTTCCTTCATCACTGGTTCTTCTAAAATTTCCATGAGGGCTCCTTTCATTGCTTCTTTCTTCTGCTGGATGGTTCTTTGAACCACGGGGTAAATGTGACACCGAGCAGGATAGTGGGTAGTCCCTTCACACAAGAAACAAGTAACCTGCCTAGTTGGGCATTCTTCAGCTGAGTGACTTTCTTCACAATGAGGGCATTCATCCTTGTGTTCTTTATGGTTGTGTCCTATTTCTCCACAGAGCTTGCATGCACAAGGTTTCTTCATATCATTTCCACAAGGCTTCAACTTCTGGGACACAGGCCGAGAATTTAGCAGAGTCAACTTAAATTCTTCCCAAGTGGTTACTCCTTGCCATCCATTGATGGTTTGGTACATCCTCCACCAATTAGCAGCACCTCTTTCAAAGCACTGAAGAGCATGCTGGGTCATATCCTTTCCGGCTATAGGGTTATTCTTCATGTGATCTTCCATGTTCTGAATCCATCGGTCCATCTCCAATTGAGTCATCGTTCCCGGAAATGTGAGTTCATATCCATTCATCCTCTATTGGTTCCAAGGGTTTTGGGGCGAGATAAGAGAGATAGAGAGGGATACACACAATACAAACAATAGTTTTGAAGAGACAAATTTTATTTTGTGGCTGTCGGAAAAACATCAAACAAATGACAGCTCACAAACGTCGCATCTATCGTAAGTATACAACAAGGGTTTGGTCTTCTAAAGGTCAATAAATCTTCAAAGTTGCCAAGTCTTGTTCATGTCTCCGATGGCTTCTTCTGCTCGTGCTTGTCCTTCTCAAGTTCTTTCGCGAGATCATCTTTGTTTACGCGAAGTCTCTCGTGACGTCCTTTAATATTTCAGGAGTTACGTTCCAAACTTCTGGGTTTAAACATCCTTGGCATGAACCATGGTCCTACTGTCCTTCAGTTCCTATCGAATCTCCGGTATCTCGAGGTTTTGCTCCTCTAGCTTGGCTACTTTCAGCTTCTGGGTCCTGAGTTCTTCACGAAATGCTTCCTTGTCAAATATGGCTTCCTGCAGGTCCATCTTAAAATTCTTGATGTAATACTCCAGATTCTGGCGATACACCAGCTAAAACTTCATATTTTGCTGATAGGTGCTCCATTAGCCCTTTTGTCATCCAATCCTTCCCATGAAATGCATGCTTAACTCAGCCCGGTGACAATATCATAAGCCGACGATAACATCATGGATAGCCGTGTTTAAGCCCATGTCATTTCCATGAGCTATCATTCCATAGTTGATATCTCTTGCCTTAGGGTTTTCTTGACAAAAACTTTGAGTTTTAACGCTCCATGTTCTGGTCTTTCTTCGACACACCTTGATCTCAGGTATTGACAACTTCAATAGTCTAACAAGTTCCATATGGGTAGCCTTCCTAGGTCATGCCAATTTGGAAATTCTTCAGAGCCTTGAAATTCTCCTAGTCTTCGGAGTCTTCAACCATTGTAGCTTCCATTATTATAATGCACGGTAAAATCCTCTTCATTTCGAAGAGGTCTTAGTTGTCCGATATCTTGTACTTATTGGAGTGGTATCATCAGTCGAATCTTCATGTGGTCAAAAGGGGCAAGGGTGGTATAGTCTAACTAAAAGGGAATATTTGAATAAGCTCAGAAGAGAGGTAAAAGATCCTTTTGAAAATAAAGTTTTAGAGAAAATCTTTCCTACGGGCTTGCTAGTCTCTAGGGGTCACCTCCTACAGTCAACATGTGCTTTGATACCATCTTGTAGCGACCCGACCCGAATGGATCAAGTCTCTGTGCTTAAGAGTCATCCCTGGATCGGTATGCTGACACACATAGTACTCGAGGATTTATAACAAATGTAAATCACATGTATAAAGTAATGTAAAGACTATTACCCCAATCCAAATAGCGGAAGTAATAACAAGGTTGTGGATTCCCATGAACACCAACGGTAAAGTTGAGTGTAGACAACGTAACCCTAACATATCACTTACTCGTTGTAAGATTCCTGCAACATAAGATGTTGCAGCCATGTAGGTTAGTACATTGAATGTACTGGCAAGTTCACACCATAGGATAAAAATGAGAATGGCTATCTCTATATGCATATTTGGCTGGGGGAGGCTCAGAGTTTAATTTTGCAAAAAGCTAATTTTTCCCTGCAACAAAGGAATATATTTTATTTAACTACCAAGTTTATGCCATTATTGAGAAGGTTCCTCCAACTCAAACCCAAAATATTAATAACCCAAAAAATTCATTAAGTATAGTGATGAGATCAAATAAACAATTCAAGTACCAGATACTCAATATGTCCATAACCGGGGACACAGCTAATCATGATTAGTTTGTACACTCTGTACATGTTTGCGCACTTTTCCCCACAAGACTCGATCTCCTCCGTTGGATTTCTCGCACTACATGATATTTGAGAAATGGATGACTGAGACACAGTCTTTCCGAAGAGGCCCCCTTAACCAATAGATAGGCCGGTACACCTATAATCCCCTACATCTGCTAGCCCATCATGGAAAGGTTTCCCACAACTTACTCAACTATGCCAGAGCCCATAATGTATTGTGGCTGCACACGGAAGTTTCTAGTATGAATAATCTTATGATCCCTTTAAGCCTGGGTGGCATTCCATAGGATGATCACACGGGTACTCCGGGATCACCTTGGGCAAGCACTGGGTGCTCCAGGGTGCCCACCAATCCACCCAAATGTGTATTAAAGTAGCCACCTTACATTAACCCTTAGATATAAATAACTCTCACATCTTTCATGAACCTCACAAACCAATCCACGTCTACGAGCATAGCATAGCAGTATAAGCATAACGTAGTAACACCCAGGGGTTTGAATCTAAGACAGTAGGTTCCTACCTCATCAACTACTTCCCAAAGACCCATATGTTATCACATCCTACTCATGCAATGTTTGAGGGTGAAACTAATGCATAAAAACTGGGTATGAAAAACATGATCAAAGTGTGAACTTGCCTTGTACTGTTGATGAAGATGATTCACACTCATAACTCCTGATAGTTCTACTCGTCACACTCCGTTCAATCTATCGTGAGCAAGAAATTACATACATAAGCACTCATGCAAAAGAATCGAAGAAAAGACTTCAGAAAACTTCGAAAACAAGCAATTAACTCTTGCAACAGAAAACAATTTCTAACAGTACCAAAATTGGGTGGATTTGGTCTTATCAGAAGGTTTAGGTCAAGAGCTTCGATTTGCAAAAATAATCAACTAAATCGGAGTTAGGAAACTCAAGTTATGATCAAAAGAAGTTTGAATATGAATCTAAACAAATTTGAAAATTTCAAAATTTCAAAAAAGTTGATGTGACAGGTTCACTGGATATGTGAAAACAAGACAAAACTATAGGCACTGGTTTCATCTAATTTGGATGAGCAAGTAAAAGTTATGGCTATTTGAACAATCAGGGCAAAGCTGTTTATGGGAAAAAATAGCTACGGCTAAAAGAATTCTAGGTTTAATGTATAAATACATAGACTAATTGATAATCTAATTATTCTACCGTACTAGTCTAGAAATAATAAACTACGGAAGTATAAAAAGAAAAACGAAGAAAGATACCTTTATAAGGTAGAGAAAAGACAACTTCAGAGAGAGGAGACGATTTCCAAAATTCCTGCCGGAGAGGAAAAAATACATTTCTTTAATGAATCTAGTCAAACCAAAATATTGATTTAACCCGAATCGTATGATTTTTGGAGGCTCTATGGGTCTATATTTATAGGTGGAAAATAGGTTTAGGGGTCAAACGCTAGGCAATGTGGGACTAAACATAGACAAAAAGAAAGTAAAAAGAGGAGGCGCCTCGCATGAGCCTAAAGGCCTTAGGCGGTTCGGCCGGCCGGCGCACGCGCGCTGTAGTTTTTTTTGAACTTTTTTTAAGAAGAAGAAATATTTCCGAAAATAGGTTTTTTCCAAGCATAACCGGAAAATAAATAAAAACAGTTACGGGCGTGTCTGCTGACTATGTTGCGCCCGTGGGCGACGGATAGTTATAGGCTGCACACGCAGTTTTTTAAATAGTAACTGAAAAGGAAAAACTGAATAACGAAAATAAAATAAATTTTTATATAAGCATATTATATATCAAAAGTTTCAGGAAAAGATTTTCTATGACATGAACATTTTTCTAGCGTCAAATAGAATCGTCAAAAATTTAAAATAAAAGCAAACAGTGCTACTGCTGCAATAAAACCTCATAAAAATCATTTTAAAAGTACCAAAATAAATTCAAATTTATTTCTCTCCAATTTTCTAATGTAGGGAATCATTTTACCCTAATTTCCATATATTTTATTTTTGGAGAAAAATAATTTGAATAAAATCCAAATAACTCCAAAATGAGAAATAATTTCAAAAGGGACTTTCAATTTGATTCTTTTAAACTCCCAACTCATATTTCATATGATTTGAAGAAGTCATTTTATCTTCTCTCATGAAAATCATTGAGTTGCTTAAAGTTTCTGAATTGAAAAAATATTTCCAAATAAAGATTCAAATCTTTTCAAAACCCTTACATTTATTTAAATGGAAGAAGTCATGTCATCTTCTCTCCAGGGTTTTGTGATGAAAAGAATTTGAATTCATGGAGATCAAAATGCAAAGTGAAAGTTTGGGAAAGTCCTTTTATTCCCTCTCATTTAACTTTCAAAAGTATCAAATTTCACTCGATTGCACTCAAGCAACCACACGACAAATCAAACAATCAACCAAAACTATTTATTTATTAGAACATTCCAAAATTTAGACTTTTGGGATGTTACATTGTGCTATTCTTAGAATGTCGTTTTATATTTGTTTTACTTGCTGTTTCAATAAAATACTTATATATGAAAGTTTTTAAATAAAATAGAGTCCTCAAATAGTTGCCAGGGAGGCAAAGTAAGCGGCATTCACATCCCGTCAACAAAGCTCTTTTCTTTGGAATTGCTCTTGTGCTTCACTTATATCCTATGAGTAAATTGTTGAATAGATTGAATATCATGAAGTTGAAATGATATCATGCCTAGTGGTATCTTCACATTGGGTTTAGAAAGTGAAATCTTTTGAGGCTTGAAAATCACAATTTTGGTCATACAAGCAATTCACGAATAATTAGTATAAGGAAGAGAACTTTATCATATAAATACACTATCATGGAAATCTTTTGTGATTGTGAGCCCCCATCAAAATATTATATACCAAATTTGTTGACGCAGGACAAGGAAGACAACGTAATGGTTTATGTTTGTTCATATTCACATAGAAGTTATATTGTCATAGATCCTTCAACATGTGGTGCTTGCCCCCCATCTTTGCTAGCCAAAAATTCTGCACCAACTAGAGATACTACTTGTGCATCCAAAAACCCTTAATCCCAAATCTTATCTTCAAGAGTCCACCATACCTACCTAAGGATTGAGCAAGATCCTTCCAGTAAGTTGTCATCGGTGCAATAAGGCAATAAAAATTGCTTCTAAAAGTGTTAGATCATTTAGTCTAAGAGAAAATTGAGCATTGTACAAACTTGTGATCGCAAAGTAATAAAAGCGACAGACTGCATAATAAAGGTTGCTATCACAAGGGTCAATACAACATGACGTTCTTTTGCACTAAGGGGTTGAGCATACAAACAAATCAGTGCATGGCAACCTCTGCTTCCCTCTGCGAAGGGCCTATCTTTTACTTTTATGTATTTACTTTTATGCAAAGAGTCGAAGTTCTTCTCTCTATTCCTTTTTATTTTTCTCTTTTGGCAAGCATCATGTGGTGAGAAAAGATATAGGCACATATATCCAGTTGGATATGGGTAGCATGAGTTATTATTGTTGACATCACCCTTGAGTTGAATACGTTGGGAGGCAAAACAATAAGCCCCTATCTTTCTATGTGTCCGGTTGAAATGTTCTGCTCATGTGTATGCGGTGAGTGTTAGAAATCATAGAAGACTATATGATGGTTGAGTATGTGGAGCTCTTACTTAAAGTCTGTTGAATAAGTTGAATTGCAATTGCTTGGTGACTGAGAACATATGTTATTGATATTCAAGAGAGTTCATTGTTTGAACCTTAACATGTGAATTTGTTGCTACTTTAACACGAGAAGTTTCATAAGAAAGAATTGATGTTATGATGCTAGGAAAAGTGATTGAAATTATCATTGATCAAACTTATGCACTTTGCTAGCATTCGCACTTCATAAATTATTTCTTTTAACATTTACCTACTCGAGGATGAGTAGGAATTAAGCTTGGGGATGCTGATACGTCTCCAACATATCTATAATTTATGAAGTATTCATGATGTCATCTTATCATTCTTGGATGTTTTACAATCATTTTATAGCAACTTTATATCACTTTTTACGACTAACCTATTGACCCAGTGCCCAGTGCCAGTTGCTGTTTTTTGCTTGTTTTTTTACATCTCAGGAAATCAATATCAAACGGAATCCAAACACTGCGTAAATTTTTGTGGATTTTTTATGGACCATAGGACCACCAATGGGCCAGAGCAGCACCTGGGGGTGCCCCGAGGGGGGCACAACCCACCAGGCGCGCCTAGGTGGGTTGTGCCCACCTCGGTGGCCTCCTGCACCCCATGTTTACCCTATAAATTCAAAAATATTCCAAAAACCCTCAGGATTAACCTAGATCAGAAGTTCCACTGCCGCAAGGCTCTGTAGCCACCAAAAACCAATCTAGACCCCGTTCCGGCACCCTGTCGGAGGGGGGAATCATCTCTGGTGGCCATCTTCATCATCCCGGCGGCCACCACGATGAGGAGGGAATAATCCACCCTCGGGGCTGAGGGTTTGTACCAGTAGCTATGTGTTTAATCTCTTTCTCTCTCTCTCTCGTGTTCTTGAGATGTCACAATCTTGATGTATCACGGGCTTTGTTAATATAGTTGGATCATATGATGTTTTCCCCTCTCTATCTTGTTGTGATGAATTGAGTTTTTCCCTTTGAGATTTCGTTGTTATCGGATTGAATACTTTTATGGATTTGAGAACACTTGATATATATCTTTCAATTGAATACTCGTGGTGACAATGGGGTATCGTATTGATTCACTTGATATATGTTTTGGCACTCAACTCACAGATTCCCGAGGTGACATTGGGGTAATCTATGCATAGGGGTTGATGCACGTTATTTTCTTTGTTTCTCCGGTAGAAATCTTGGGGCACTATTTGAGGTTCTTTGTGTTGTATTGAATATTATGAATCTGAATTTGCTTTGGTGTTATTTTAGTCCGAACTCTTGGTTATATCGATCGAAAAGAATAGCTTCGTGTTATTTTAGTACGAACTCTAGGATAGATTGATCGAAAAGAATAGCTTTGAGGTGGTTTCATACCCAACAAACAATTCTGTCTTATGTTCTCCGCTAGATAGCAACTTTGGAGTGATTCTTCGTTGCACGTTGAGGGACAGTTATATGATCCAACTATACTAGCATTGTTGAGAGATTGCACTAGCGAAAGTACGGACCCTAGGCCTCATTTTCAAGCATTGCAATACCGTTTTTGTGCCCGTTTACTATTTGCTACCTTGCTGTTTTTATTTATTCAGATTATAAAAATATATTTCTACCATCAATATTACACTTTTATCACCATCTCTTCGCTAGTGCACCTATACAATTTGCCATTGTATTCGGTGTGTTGGGGACATAAGACATTTCTTGTATTTGGTT
This sequence comes from Triticum aestivum, assembly GCF_018294505.1. NCBI lineage: Eukaryota > Viridiplantae > Streptophyta > Magnoliopsida > Poales > Poaceae > Triticum > Triticum aestivum. Next base: position 91,405,514 of record NC_057806.1, on the reverse strand, counting down.
GCAGGGTCGTTTGAGAGAGACCATGTTCATCCTACACTTCTCACATTTTGATAAACCTTAGGTCATCCACTTGAGGGAAAATTGCTACTGTCCTACAAAACTCTGCGCTTGGAGGCCCAACACGTGTCTACAAGAATAAAGTTGCGTAGCTAGATGGCTTCTTCTCTCTCTTTGATTATCAATACCATGTTCTCCTCGATGTTCTTAGAGATCTATCCGATGTAATATTCTTTTGCGGTGTATTTGTCGAGATCCAATGAATTGTGGATTTATGATCAGCTTATCTATGAATATTATTTGAATCTTCTCTAAATACTTATATGCATGATTTGATATCTTTGTAATTCTCTTCGAACTATCGGTTTGGTTTGGCTAACTAGATTGGTTTTTCTTGCAATGGAAGAAGTTCTTAGCATTGGGCTCAATCTTGCGGTGTCCTTTCCCAATGATAGTAGGGGCAACAAGGCACATATTGTATTATTTCCACCGAGGATAAAAAGATGGGGTTTTCATCATATTGCTTGAGCTAATTCCGCTACATCATGTCATCTTACTTAATGCGTTACTCTGTTCTTCATGACCTTAATACTCTAGATGCAGGCAGGAGTCGATCGATGTGTGGAGTAATAGTAGTAGATGTAGAATCGTTTCGGTCTACTTGACACGGACATGATGCCTATATTTCCTAATCATTGCCTTAGATATCATCATAACTTTGCTCTTTTCTATCAATTGCTCGAGAGTAATTTGTTCACCCACAATATTATTTGATATCATGAGAGAAGCCTCTAGTGAAACCTATGGCCCCCGGGTCTATTTTCCATCATACAAGTTTCCGATCTACAATATTAGTTTCCGATTTACTATTCTTGCAATCTTATACTTTGCGATCTATAAACCAAAAATACCAAAAATATTTACTTTACCTTTTGATTAGTTTCATCTATCTCTATTAGATCTCACTTTTGCAAGTAACCATTAAGGGATTGACAACCCCTTTATCATGTTGGGTGCAAGTTGTTTCATTGTTTGTGTAGGTATTAGGTGATTTGTGTGCTGTCTCCTACTAGATTGATACCTTGGTTCTCAAACTGAGGGAAATAGTTATCTCTACTCTGCTGCATCACCCTTTCCTCTTCAAGGGAAACACCAACGCAAGCTCAAGAAGTAACAGGAAGAATTTCTGGCGCCGTTGCCTGGGAGATCTACGCCAAGTCAAGACATACCAAGTACCCATCATAAACTCTCATCTCTTGCATTACATTATTCACCATTCGCCTCTCATTTTCCTCTCCCCCACTTCTAAAATGATTTTCAAAAAGATTTGCCCTTCTTCCGTTCGTCTTTTCATTTGCCTTTATGTCTTACTTGGTTTGTTTGCTCGTTTGCTTGGTATAATTGTGTGTTTATTGAAAATCAGAAGCAAATAGTTTATGGATCCTGATCCACTTGCTAATCATTTTAAGAGATCCAATTATGATGAGCCAAATGCTAGTGAGTTGAGTGCACTAGATTATCTTTATGATGTTTTGCTTGAAATTCGTGAATTTGAAAATTGTGATGATGTGTTGAAAGAAGAAAATTATAAAGTGATTCATGATAGTTTCTTGAATGAAAAGCATGATTGCAATGATATTATGATTAATTCTATTAATGTCAATTGTGTTAATGATATGCAAAACCCTAAGCTTGGGGATGCTAGTTTTGCTATGTCCACTACTTGTTGCAATGATCATGATTGGGGTGATTCTTCTTATAATCTTGAAAATTTATTTAAGCTCCATGATTAATATGAGATTGATAATATAGTTTTCAATAATACTGAAAGTGAGTTTGGAGGAGTGTCAACTTTAGATCCCACATATTTGGATAATGTTCAATCTTATGAAGTTTTTGATAAAAGTGGGTTCGGAGAGGTCATGACTTTATTTTATGATAATCCCACTATTTCGGAAGAGTGTCAACTTTGCATGCATGTGGATCATGAAGAGAAAATTTTATGCGATAGCTATGTTGTTGAATTTGATTATGACCCTACATGTAATTATTATGAGAGAGGAAAATATGGTTATAGAAATTTTCATGTTACTAAATTACCTCTTGTTACATTGAGATTGCTATTGTTTCTTTCTTCTTCCTTGCATATGCTAGTTTTTGCTTGTCTTCATAATTTGTTTGCTTATATAATGCCTATGCATATGAAGTATGTTAGACTTGGATGTGTTTGTCCTGTGTTTTATGATGCTCTCTTTGTGCTTCAATTCTTGTCTTTCGTGTGAACATCATTGAAATCTCAATGCCGAGCTAAAAGGCTTTAAAGAAAAGCGCTTGTTGGGAGACAACACAATATATTTCCTTTATGTTTTTAAATAAATAATTCATCCAGCCTTCGGTAAGATGTGGTTTTGTGTTTTAATTAGTGTTTGTGCCAAGTAAGACCTTTAGGATGGCTTACGGTGATAGTTGATTTGATCTTGCTCAAAAACAGAAACTTCTGCGCTCAGGAAAACAATTCTTATTTCTAATAGAAGAGTGATAGAATATTGATTATTTTTGCACAAGATTAACAAAAAAATCGTAGGTTGTCATAATTTTTCAGAATTTTTTGGAGTTACAGAAGTATTCGTGAGTTACAGATTACTACAGACTGTTCTGTTTTTGACACATTATGTTTTCTTTGTGTTGTTTGCTTATTTTTATGAACCTATGGGCAGTATTGGGGGTATGAACCATGGAAAAGTTGGAATACAGTAGATATTACACCAATATAAATAAAGAATGAGTTCACAATAGTACCAAAAGTGGTGATTTATTTTATTATACTAACGGAGCTTATCAGATTTTCTGTTGAGTTTTGTGTTGTGAATTTTCAAGTTTTGGGTAAGGATTTGATGGACTATGGAATAAGGAGTGGCAAGATCCTAAGCTTGGGGATGACCAAGGCACCCCAAGGTAATATTCAAGGACAACCAAGAGCCTAAGCTTGGGAATGACCCAGAAGGCATCCCCTCTTTTGTCTTCGTCTATCGGTAACTTTACTTGAGGCTATATTTTTATTCACCACATGATATGTGTTTTGCTTGGAGTGTCTTGTATGATTTGAGTCTTTGCTTTTTAGTTTGCCACAATCATCCTGGCTGTACACACGTTTTGAGAGTGACATGCATGAATCATGATTTATTAGAATACTCTATGTGCTTCACTTATATATTTTGAGCTAGGCAATTTTGCTCTAGTGCTTCACTTATATCTTTTTAGAGTACGACAGTGGTTTTATTTTATAGAAATTGTTGAACTATCATGCTCCACTTATATTATTTTGAGAGTCTTAAAATAGCATGGTAATTTGCTTTGTTTATGAATTTAGTCCTAATATGATAGGCATCCAATAGGGATATAATAAAAACTTTCATATAAAGTGAATTGAATACTATGAGAAGTTTGATTCTTTATAATTGTTCTGAGATATAGAGATGGTGATATTAGAGTCATGCTAGTGAGTAATTGTGAATTTGAGAAATACTTGTGTTAAGGTTTGTGAGTCCTGTAGCATGCACGTATGGTGAACCGTTATGTAACGAAGTCGGAGCATGAGGTATTTTTTGATTGTCTTCCTTATGAGTGGCGATCGGGAACAAGCGATGGTGTTTTCCTACCAATTTATCCCCCTAGGAGAATGCGCGTAGTACTTTGTTTTGATGACTATATAGTTTTGCAATAAGTATCTGAGTTCTTTATGATTAATGTTGAGTCCATGGATTATACACACTCTCACCCTTCCACCATTGCTAGCCTCTCTAGTGTCGCACAACTTTCGCCGGTACCATACACCCACCATATACCTTCGTCAAAACAGCCACCATACCAAACTATTGTGGCATTTCCATAACCATTCCGAGATATATTGCCATGCAACTTTCCACCGTTCCATTTATTATGACACGCTTCATCATTGTCATATTGCTTTGCATGATCATGTAGTTGACATCGTATTTGTGGCAAAGCCACCTTTCATCATTTTTTATACATGTCGCTCTTGAGTCATTGCACATTCCGGTACACCGCCGGAGGCATTCATATAGAGTCATATTTTGTTCTATTATCGAGTTGTAAATTTTGAGTTGTATGTAAATAGAAGTGTGATGATCTTCATTCTTAGAGCGTTGCCCCATGTGCGGAAAAAAAAAGAGAGGCCAATGAAGCCTAAAAAAGAGGTGGACAAAGAAGCCAAACAAAAAATGATAGAAAAAGAGAGAAGGGGCATTGTTACTATCCTTTTTCCACACTTGTGCTTCAAAGTAGCACCACGATCCTCATGATAGAGAGTCTCCTATGTTGTCACTTTCATATGCTAGTGGGAATTTTTCATTATAGAACTTGGCTTGTATATTCCAACGATGGGCTTCCTCAAATTGCCCTAAGTATTCATGAGCAAGCAAGTTGGATGCACACGCATTTAGTTTTCTTTTTGAGCTTTCATAAACTTATGGGTCTAGTGCATCCATTGCATGGCAATCCCTACTAACTCACATTGATATCTATTGATGGGCATCTCCATAGCCCGTTGATACGCCTAGTTGATGTGAGACTATCTCCCTCTTTTTTTCTTCTCTACAACCACCATATTCTATTCCACCTATAGTGCTATGTTCATGGCTCACGCTCATGTATTGCGTGAAAGTTGAAAAACTTTGAGAACATCAAAAGTATGAAACATTTGCTTGGCTTGTCAACGGGGTTGTGCATGATTTGAATATTTTGTGTGATGAAGATGGAGCATAGCCAGACTATATGCTTTTGTAGGGATAAGCTTTCTTTCGCCATGTTATTTTGAGAAGACATAGTTGCCTTGTTAGTATGCTTGAAGTACTATTGTTTTTATGTCAATATTAAAATTTTGTTTTGAATCACATGGATCTGAACATTCATGCCACAATAAAGAAAAATTACTTGGATAAATATGTTAGGTAGCATTCCACATCAAAAATTCTGTTTTATCATTTACCTACTCGAGGACGAGCATGAATTAAGCTTGGGGATGCTTGACACGTCTCCAACGTATCTATAATTTTTGATTTTTCCATTTTATTATATTATTTGTTTTGGATGTTTTATATGCATTAATATTCTATTTTATATTACTTTTGGGACTAAGATATTAACCTAGAGCCTAGAGCCAGTTTCTGTTTTTTCCTTGTTTTTGAATTGTGTAGAAAAGGAATATTTAATAGTGTCCAAATGAAATGAAACCTTCGCGATGATTTTTTGGACTAGAAGACACCCCAGAGATTTGGAGATCAAGCCGGAAGAGCCACGAGGCGGCCACAAGGGGGGAGGGCACACCCCCCACCCTTGTGGGCCCCCATGACTCCCCTGACTTTATTCCTTCGCCTATATATTCACATATATTCCCAAATGACCATAGGCATCCACGAAAACACTTTTCCACCGTCGCAACCTTCTGTACCCATGAGATCCCATCTAGGGACCTTTTCCGGCACCCTGCCGGAGGCCATTCGATCACAGAGGGCTTCTACATCAAGTCTATTGCCCTTCCGATGAAGCGTGAGTAGTTTACCTCAGACCTACGGGTCCATAGCTAGTAGCTAGATGGCTTCTTCTCTCTCTGTTTGATTCTCAATACCATGTTCTCCTCGATGTTCTTGGATATCTATCCGATGTAATATTCTTTTGCGGTGTGTTTGTCGAGATCCGATGAATTGTGGATTTATGATCAGCTTATCTATGAATATTATTTGAATCTTCTATGAATTATTATATGCATGATTTGATATCTTTGTAATCCTCTTCAAACTATTGGTTTGGTTTGGACAACTAGATTGGTTTTACTTGCAATGGGAGAAGTGTTTAGCTTTCGGTTCAATCTTGCGGTTTCCTTTCCCAGTGACAGTAGGGGCAGCAAGGCACATATTGTATTGTTTCCATCGAGGATAAAAGATGGGGTTTTCATCATATTGCTTGAGTTAAGTCCTCTACATCATGTCATCTTACTTAATGCGTTACTCTGTTCTTCATGAAATTAATACTCTAGATGCAGGCAGGAGTCGGTCGATGTGTGGAGTAATAGTAGTAGATGCAGAATCGTTTTAGTCTACTCGAAACTGATGTGATGCCTATTTTTCATAATCATTGCCTTAGATATCGTCATAACTTTGTGCTTTTCTATCAATTGTTTGACAGTAATTTGTTCACCCACCGTATTATTTGCTATCATGAGAGAAGCCTCTAATGAAACCTATGGCCCCTCGGTCTATTTTCCATCATACAAGTTTCCATTTTACTATTTTTGAAATCTTTTACTTTCCGATCTATAAACCAAAAATACCAAAAATATTTACTTTACCTTTGTTTAGTTTTATCTATCTCTATTAGATCTCACTTTTGCAAGTAACCGTGAAGGGATTGACAACCCCTTTATCATGTTGGGGGTAATTTGTTTGATTGTTTGTGCAGGTATTAGGTGATTTGTATGTTGTCTCCTACTGGATTGATACCTTGGTTCTCAAACTGAGGGAAATACTTATCTCTACTTTGCCACATCACCCTTTCCTCTTCAAGGGAAAAACTAACGCAAGCTCAAGAAGTAGCACTCATCGTAGAACATTCTGCTCCGGGAAGAAGGACCATGTAGCACAATTAAAATTTAGCATGATAATGATATATCCAAACAGGCTAGGAATAACTTGAAGGATTATTAAACTCATAAGCAACGAAAGTTACTTAGAGTTATTGAATCGGAGTGCATAATCGATTCATTTATCGGTGTTCTCGAGTGACTAATAACTCTTAACCCGTGGGAAATCTGAACTCGGTGAGAAGCAATACTAGATGAAGACTCATAAGTTCTTTGATATTCTCGAGATACCGGAGGGTAATACTCGAAGGAAGATCACAATAGAGGTTGCAGAGATGTAATGATCTGCAGAAGACAAGTGCTTTAACTTGTTTGAGAAATAGAATCAAGGAGAAAATATTGTCAGAACCACGATTGCAACTGACCAAATCCAGATATAAGGTGAACTTATAACAAGGGGTAATCATTTTTATGAGACGATTCCATGGTAAGATCTACATCGTGTCCATGGGCATGAACACAAAGTTCAAGGTCGACTCCCACTTCTCCAATGCATACCCTTTCATTCACTTCTTGCTTTCGAAGAAGTTGTAGAGTTGAAAATTTATCCGACGAAACACCAGTAGATATAACCCGCATAATCTTTGGGTTCACATAGATTATGGCAGACATAGGTTCAACCCATCGGGGTAGGAACATATACCACAAACTTTAGGAGTAATTAACTCAAGTTCGGAAGCAGAGCATGGTTGACAAGACCAGGGGATACAATTTACCAAATCCATTACATACAGGGGAAGAACTCAAGATTCTGAGAATATGCAGGAACGGTCGGATAATAATTCACCAAAGGGGATAGTGGACCACAGATGATCTGATGTGAGTAACGATACTCAGACAGAAGAAGAAATAATGCAAAGGCATCGGATTATAGAACATCTAAATAATTCGATGCTTAGATAACAAAGGAATTATGATTTCCAAAATGAAGGATTGCAAGCAGACACTCTGATCAAGGATGGATAAGTTGAATAGACTTAGGGGCACAATCAAGAGCAAATTGATTGGTCAAGAACCAACTCATGTTCAAAATGACATTTGATCCAAAAAGATAATTTATAAGGATCAACTGATGATTGTGTGCATTCACACACATGTTGAATCAATAGGATCAGATTGACAACCCCAAAGGATTTTAATGAATATTGCTAGGCATATGGAATTAACCATATTGCAATCAGGTAAGGAAGATCAGGAGCAACAGGCTACCGAGGATTTTGGAAGATCGAATAGCACTTCAAATTATTATGTGAAACACATGAACAACTGGGGATGAATGAATCCTCGATAAGTGTGAGGAATTATTCGTAGGTGTATTCATGTGGAAAAGAGCTGCAAGGTGAAGGAAATATGCCCTAGAGGCAATAATAAAGTTGTTATTTATATTTCCTTATATCATGATAAATGTTTATTATTCATGCTAGAATTGTATTAACCAGAAACTTAGTACATGTGTGAATACATAGACAAACTGAGTGTCACTAGTATGCCTCTACTTGACTAGCTCATTAATCAAAGATGGTTAAGTTTCCTAGCCATGGACAAAGAGTTGTCATTTGATTAACATGATCACATCATTAGAGAATGATGTGATTGACTTGACCCATCCGTTAGCTTAGCATGATGATCGTTTAGTTTGTTGCTATTGCTTTCTTCATACTTATACATGTTGTCGGAGTAAATAACCATGGGTAGCCTAGCCGGCTCCCCCTGGCCCTTCTGAAAAAATTACGAGCCGATTCGGCCCTCAAGAATCCAAGACGCAGGGCCGCCTTCCCCTTGCCGGCTGTCTCCAGGCCGGCTATCGAAAGGCAGCCCGACTTCAGCCCTCATGAAGAGAAGCCGCGGGAGGGCCGGCTCCGAGAAGCCGGCCGCGAGAAGGCCGACTCCAAGAAGCCGGCTCCCATAAAGCGGTCAAGATCATACCCTCGAAGTCTGCATCCACATAACGGCAATGTGACGGGGCATGGCTACAGTGAAGCCTGCCACCCCCGAATCCCGGAGCACGCCTGGCACAGTGCGCTGTACGAGTGGCCATGACTCGTCCGGCGCAGCACTGTTGCCATGTTGACCCTGATGTCATCCACGACGGGCTACCCGTACGGCCCACGGGCGGTGGGCCCCTTCGGGCAGAGAGACACCCGAAGGCGGCCAGACCTCCCCCAGTCGGCCCAAGATAGAGCCGGCTCCCCATAGCCAGCTTGCCACCCCCCTCGAAGAAGATGCCCCATTAAGGAGACAAGACGCGGTGGGGCTACAGTGATCGCCCACCGGGCAACGGCACTGTAGCCACGCCCACTTCGGCGAAGCCTTCGCCACCAAGATTGAGCAACAGTAACCAGCCGCCGACAAGGCCCTGACAGTGGGGCCTGCCTATCGACCAAGGAGCCGGCAGCCGGCGGGACCCACTAGCCGGCGGGCCCCAGCAGCCGGCGCAGAAGCCGGAGAGCGTAGACACAGACGGTTGGGCCCGCGCCCAGCCGGATTACCATTGTACCCCTGGGGGGTAGGCCTATATAAACCCCCGGGGCATCCATGCAAAGGGAGATCAATCCCTGCTAGTCTCAGACACCACATAGGGAGGAGAAGAGAGCAAGCCGTGCCCTTCTTCCTCCTCTCGCCAACAGCTCAAGGAGCACCATGTAGCTACTTGTTCATCTAGTGACCATGCGGAGACCCCGCAGAGCAGCAGTAGGGGTGTTATCTCCACGGAGAGCCCCGAAGCTGGGTAAGATTCGCCGGCGTGCATGTCTTCGCCTCATCCCATTTCCAGGCACCGGCGACGTCTTACTGGCTCCCACAATGATAAGCCACTCATTGGCATATGTCGCACCTACCATCCGACATTTGGCGCCCACCGTGGGGCTAGGTGCACCGTCGTCCAGAGACCTGTTCTGGATGGGAACCCTCTTCCTCCCCCGCGAGCGTAGCCAGCCCGGCACGCCCGATGGCGCTTGCCATGACGTGCTACAAGGCGTCACCAACATCTGTGTGGCGAGCAGCCTCGCCAATCTCCTTGACAAGACTCTCATCTCTGACGAGCTCGCCCCCGACGCGGGCACCGACCACCTCGTCAACCTCCTCGGCCAGCTCCACGTCTCCGGCGAGCCTGCCGTGGACTTGGAGTAGGTTGGCTCCACTGATCCGATGCCTGTCGACTCCGACGTGGCCTCGCTCGACACGTTCCCCACCAACGTCGCGATCTACAACGACCCGCTTCCCCGGGCCGATGGCTGACGCTGTCACCACCGAGGTGATGGTCATCGGCCATGGCGGCGCTTCTGACGAGAGTGCCCACGACGCCCCGCACACGGCGGTCCACAACTTGTCCATCCCCCTCCCGGCCGATGCCGATGCTGAAGCACTGGAAGCTCACCTCCTCGCCCTCCTCGCGGAGGGCCGGAAGTTGGTTTCCAAGAGACGCCTCGCTGAGGCCCACCGACGCGAGGCCGGCCGCGCCGCCTTTCGCACGCCGCCCCCAGGTGGGCCTAGCCGGGCCGGCGTTGTCAGACAGCGCGGCGCTGTCGTCGCTGATATGCTACTCCACTCGAGAACCTGCGCGCCGCCCAGGCGGCCGTAGACGAGCTAGATGGATTGGGGGCCGAAGAGCTCCCCCACATGACCCGACGCATCCAGCAGCTGATCGATGCAGCCGCGCAGCGGCACGAAGCTGACGCCCGCGCGGAAAGCCCTCCCCCGCGCCGAGATCACGGCGCGACGTCCCGGACGCCGACTACGGGGAAAACCCGCGCGCGGCGCGAGAAAGAACCGGCTGCCAGCCGAAGCCGAACCCGAATCTCCATTGAGCGAGACGTAGAAGGCCACCCCCGGGCCGTGGAGTGGCGGGGCAACCTGCCTCCGCCCTGGCCCCGTGGAGAGAGATATCCCACCCCGCCGCCTGTTGCGCATCCGACTCTCAGCGGCCGGCTAGGTCGCCGCGAAGGAGTCGGCGAGAATGACGCCCGCCATCGGATCGACCGCCTGGCGCGATCCCTGGAGCTAGAAGAAGAAGACGATGTCGGCCCGCCTTGCTTCGGCCCCCGCATCCGCGACGAGCCTTTCCCCAAAGGGTTCTCACTCCCAAGAGACTCGCCCAAGTACAACGGCTCCGTGAAGCCGGAAGATTGGTTGATCGACTACTCCATGACGGTTAGCATAGCCAACGGCAACAGGCGCGTTGCCGTGAAGTACGTGCCCCTCATGCTGTAGGGCACGGCGCGGACCTGGCTCAACAGCCTCAAGCCATACAGCATCAATAGCTGGCTAGACTTCACAGAAGCCTTCGTCCGCAACTTCACTAGCACCTACAAGCGGGCTCCCAAGCCCATACAGCTTTCCTTGTGCGTACAAGGCCCCGCCGAGTCCACTCGCGGCTACCTCACACATTGGGCCGAGCTCCGCAACTCTTGCGAAGGGGTGCACGAGGTGCAAGCCATATAATACTTCACTACCGGGTGCCGAGAAGGCACCCTCCTCAAGCACAAGCTCCTCTGCGACGAGCCGACTACCCTCGATGAGCTTCTGATCATAGCGGACAAGCACGCCACCGCCGACTCCTCGATGAAGACCGAACTCCGGGTAGACGCGTCCGGAAAGGTACTCAACCCGGCGCCCAAGACGCCGGCTGGGGACTCCGGCCAACGCCCACACAAGAACGACCACAAGCGCAAGGGCCCGGTGCCACCCTCCACCAGTCGGCAGGTGGCCACAGTCGAGAAGCCCGAAGCGCGGCCCGCACCCAAGAAGCAGAGGGGCGGCAAGCCGGCTTGGCAGCCGGCCTTCTCCTACGAGCAGACTCTCGACGCCCCGTGCAAGTTCCACGGCGGCGCGAAGCCGTCCAACCACACGACCCGGAAGTGCCACTGGCTCACCCGAATCTCTAAAGGCGAAGGGCTCGCGCCGCCTCCGCCTGCCGGTCCGCCGCTTCCGGCTCCGCAGCCGCCGGCCGCTCGGCCCACAGTCGGAGCCGTGCACGATGAGTTCCCCGACGAGCATGCCGCCTATATCATCTTTACAAGTCAGCCCAAAGACCGGCGCAGCAAACACCGAGAGCACCAAGAAGTCAGCATGGTTGCTGCCAACCCCGCCGAGCACATGCGTTGGTCAGAAAAACCTATCAGCTGGAGCCGGACCGACCACCCAGAGGTGATGCCGTCTCCTGGCTCTTATGCGTTGGTTTTGGATGCCACCCTTGCAACGGATAGACGCGCTGCCCGATTCTCCCGCGTGCTGATAGACGGCGGGAGCAGCATCAACATCCTGTACCATGACACCATGGAGAAGCTGAATGTCAAGACGAAGCAACTCATGCCTACTCGGACTGTGTTCCATGGCATCGTACCCGGCCTGTCCTGCGCCCCCATTGGCAAGATCAAGATTGATGTACTTTTTGGGGACAAGGAGCATTTCCGCCGGGAAGCGATCTGGTTTGAAGTGGTGGACCTGGAGAGCCCTTACCATGTATTGCTTGGCCGACCTGCCTTGGCCAAGTTCATGGCAGTTCCCCACTATGCATACCTCAAGATGAAGATACCGAGCACCAAGGGCGTCATCACCATAGCCGGTGATTACAAGAAGTCCTCTGAGTGCGTAGCAGCCAGCAGTCGGCTGGCCGAGTCCCTTGTGATTGCCGAAGAAAAGAAGATGTTGGACCGAGTCGTGGCCATGGCCGGCAAGCAGTCGGCCTTGTCCCCCGATCCCAAGGAGCATGATGCTCAAGGATCTTTCCAGCCAGCCAGGGAGACGAAGAAGATACCTCTTGACCCCGAGCACCCAGAGAGGTTTGCCATCATCGGGGCAAACCTAAACAGCAAATAGGAAGGCGAGCTCGTCGAATTCCTCCGTGAGAATCGGGACATCTTTGCATGGTCCCCCAAGGACATGTCGGGCGTCCCGAAGGAATTCGCCGAGCACAAACTACACGTCCGAGAAGACGCAAAGCCAGTCAAACAACCCCTTCGCCGACTGTCGGAGGAGAAACGCAGGATTGTGGGAGAGGAGATAGCCCGGCTTCTGGCAGCCGGCTTCATTATGGAAGTTTTCTTTCCAGAGTGGCTCGCCAACCCGGTCCTCGTGCTAAAGAAAAATGACAAGTGGCGCATGTATAGACTACACGAGCCTCAACAAGGCCTGCCCCAAAGATCCCTTTGCCCTACCAAGGATTGACCAAGTGATAGACTCCACGGCCGGATGCGAGCTGTTGAGTTTCTTGGATGCTTACTCAGGGTATCACCAGATAAAGTTAAATCCGGCAGACCGCCTGAAGACCGCCTTCATCACGCCATTCGGAGCCTTCTGCTACCTGACTATGACATTCAGCTTGAGAAATGCCAGTGCCACTTTTCAGCGTTGCATGCAGCAGTGCCTCCTCAAGCAACTCGGCATAAATGCCCACGTCTACGTAGAGGACATTGTAGTGAAGACGGAGAAGCGCGGCACCTTGCTGGAAGACCTCAAGGAAACATTTGAGAACCTACGCCGGTTCCAAATCAAGCTTAACCCCGAGAAATGCGTGTTCGGAGTGCCAGCCGGCCAGCTCCTAGGCTTCCTAGTCTCCGAATGCGGCATCAAATGCAACCCAGTAAAGATCAAGGCCATTGAGAGAATGGCGATTCCCACCAAACTTCGATACGTCCAGAAGTTTACCGGATGCTTGGCCTCCGTGAACCGCTTCATCAGCCGGCTCGGAGAGAAAGCTCTTCCCCTCTACCGCCTCATGAAGAAGACCAACCACTTTGAGTGGAATGACCAAGCCGATCAAGCTTTTCACGAGCTGAAGAAGATGCTGGCCACGCCGCCTGTCCTGGCGGCGCCGACTGAGAAAGAGCCCATGCTCCTCTACATTGCCGCAACCAGCCGGGTGGTCAGCACCGTCATCGTAGTCCAACGCCCAGAAGAAGGCCGAGCCCAGTCGGTCCAGAGGCCGGTGTACTATTTGAGAGAGGTGCTGTCTACCTCGAAGCAGAACTACCCGCACTACCAGAAGATGTGCTACAGCGTGTACTTCGCCACCAAGAAGCTGGAGCCCTACTTCCAAGAGCATCCCATCACGGTTGTATGCACTGCCCCGCTGGCCAAGATCATAGGCAGCCGGGATGCATCCGGCCAGGTGGCGAAATGGGCCATCGAGCTGGCCCCCTATACGATCTTCTACTAGCCTCGCACTGCCATCAAGTCCCAAGCATTGGCTGACTTCCTCGTCGACTGGGCCGAGACCCAGTACCTAGATGCGCACCGGCTTGGGAGCCGGCATCATACTCACCTCTCCCAAAGGCGACAAGCTCAGATACACGCTGCAAATTCACTTTGCCGCCTCCAACAACGTGGCCGAGTACGAGGCGCTCATACACGGGCTCCGGCTTGCCAAAGAACTCGGCATTCGCCGGATCCTATGTTATGGCGACTCGGACTTGGTGGTCCAACAATCATCCGGTGACTGGGATGCCAAGGACGCAAATATGGCAAGCTACCGCTTCCTCGTTCAGCAGATCAGTGGGTATTTTGAAGGATGCAAGTTCCTCCATGTACCACGAGCCGACAACGAGCCAGCTGATGCCCTGGCTCGAATAGGCTCCACTCGGCAAGCAATACCAACCGGTGTCTCTCTACAACGCCTCCTCAAGCCGTCTATCAAGCCGTCTCCAGAGTCCGATTCCATCTTCGTGCCGCCTGACCCCGACGCAGCCGACTCGAAGAACCAAGCAGGTGACCTGGGGACTTCGATAGTCGGCCAGGGGGTATCAGCAGGTGGCTCGGGGACTTCCGTAGTTACGCCCGACCCGGGGACTGCCTCACCTGGCTCGGGGACTGCGGTAGTCGGCCCGGAGACTACACCAACACAACAGGCGGCGGCCGACTCCAGCATTTCACCGCCCAGCCCGCCCGCCCTGGTCGCAGTTGCCGTTCTGGCAATAGAAGAAGTCGCAGCTCCGTCATGTGCTCAATCCATCCTCAACTTCCTAATAAACCAAGATCTGCCGGCTGACGAAGTAGAGGCAAGACAAGTCCAACGCCGAGTCGGAGCATACACAATCGTCAACAGAGATCTCGTCAAGCGCAGTGTCACTGAAGTCCTCCAGCGATGCGTTGAGCAAGAGAAGGGCATTGCAACCCTCAGGGACATCCACCAAGGAGAATGCGGCCACCATGCGGCCTCAAGATCACTAGTCGCCAAAGCCTTCCGCCATGGTTTCTTTTGGCCGACTACTTTGGATGACGCCAAGAAGTTAGTTAAACATTGCAAAGGGTGCCAACTCTTTAGCTCCAAGCAACACATGCCCGCTTCAGCACTCAAGACCATTCCCCTCACTTGGCCCTTCGCCATTTGGGGACTGGACATGGTGGGCCCATTAAAGACGGCGCGCGGCGGCATGACACATCTGCTTGTCGCCGTGGACAAATTCACCAAATGGATTGAGGCAAAGCCGATCAAGAAGCTGAATGGGCCGACTGCCGTGACATTTATCACAGATATAACAACTCGGTACGGCGTATCACACAGCATCAAGCCCCGACTGATCGTACCACTGGAGCGTTTAGCCGGCTGTTGGCTCGATGAGCTGCCGGCTGTCCTCTGGAGTCTGCGCACTACACCAAACAAGTCAACCGGCTTCACTCCTTTCTTCCTCGTATATGGTGCCGAGGCGGTCATCCCAACTGACACCGAGTTCGACTTGCCTAGGGTAACCATGTACACGGAAGACGAGGCCAAGGAAGCATGAGAAGACGGCGTCGACCTGCTGGAAGAAGGCCGGCTATTAGCCCTCAGCCGGTTCGCCATCTATCAGCAGGGCCTGCGCCGCTACCACAGCCGGAAGGTCAAGCCAAGATCCTTCCAAGAGGGCGATCTTGTGCTCCGGCTGATCCAGCGAACAGCCGGCTAGCACAATCTCTCGGCCCCTTGGGAGGGCCCCTTCGTCATCAGCTGAGCCTTAGGCAACGACTCCTACTACCTGATCGACGCGCAGAAGCCGAAGGCACGAAGGATAGACGACTCCGGCAAGGAGTCGGAACGACCATGGAACGCCAACCTCCTCCGAAGGTTTTACAGTTGAAATGCAGTATGTATCACGCTAACTTTTGTACTAAGTTCGAGACAATAGGCCCCCCGAGGAGAGCTCGGGGACTGCCATCTTTTGTCTATGAAATGAAAAGTATCATGCTTATGGCCTTGTCATTGCATTCACTTTTTTCCGTCCGGCACCGGGTTCGACTAGTCGGCCCGGGGACTGGCCGCCTGGAGTTATATTAGAAGTCCTACCCGCAGTCAGACAAGTAGTGTATCGGCTCCCAAGCTCTCTCTTGCCAAAAGTCGCAGTTCGAAGAACCTGCTGTTCGGCTGGCAAGAGTTAAGGGCAGGAACGGGTGCCCACACGAAAAACGGCTAGGGGCTAACGGACTAATATAACAAAAGCCGGTTTTTCTCCCACCACCGACCGACTACCAGAGTAGCCGGCCGGCCGGCTTCCATTCACCTCGCTCCAATCTAAGAAAGCTCGAGTACTTGCCTTCCCAGAAGGGGAAGGCGGCAAAGGAAACGGCCTAAGGATAAAAAACATACATGAATGGAAACCAAGCACGCAATAATATTTACATAAAAGACCTTCAAAAGGCCAGCATTCGACATAGTTTGAATACACCCCCAGTGGGTGGAACTGCGCAAGTTTGATAAAATCATTCAAAAGACAACAAGCGGGAAAAAAGAAAGATGGCAGACTAAGCCAAGGGAGCGACTGGCGAGTCGGGCAGGTCGGTGGAGATGGCAGTGCCGGCTGGAGGAGTGGCCGGCTGGCGAACCTCGGCATGATCACCGCCTCCCGCAGAGGGCGCGCTAGCACGCGCCTCGTTGCTGGAGGCACGATCAGGCTGAGGCTGGCTGGCCGCTTCACTGGCTGGCTCAATGTCTTCGCCCTCCTCTCCTTCGTCGTCTTCGCCTTCATCGCTGGAGGCGATCTCCTCTGCCGAGTCTTCACCCGCTGCAGGGTCCAGCCCGAACCACTCCTCCGGCTGGGCAGTGCCGTCATCATTAATTTTAGGAGCAAAGACGCTGATGTCAGTACACTCGGCGATCGTCGAAGCGCGCTGAGCGATAGCCGGCTGCACCTCCTCCAGCTCTTTGTCGGCCTCCAGCCGCCAGGTGCGCAGCTGGTCCAGGTTCAACCCCGGATACCAAGCTCGGACGAACTCCAACGCCCGCCCAGCTCCAAGCCGGGCCGCTGATGCTTTCCAAGCCTCGAAGCGGCCAACCGCAACTTCCAGCCAGTCGGCACTCCGACTCGGGGTGCGGGGAATCGTCTCGCTTGGCTAGAGGGTGGCCAACACCTGCGCCCCGGCGCGCTGGAGGCGGCGGAGCATACGATGAGCCGGCTGCAGCCGCGCTTGGACCGCCAAGAGTTGCTCCTCAAGTGTCCGACTCGCGTCCGGCGCAATGTCGGCCCCCGCCTGACGGCGCGCTTCGCGATGGGCCTCGATGGTTTGGGTAGCAAAGACGGAGTAGCCGGGAAAGTAGTCTGCACAGAGAATAAAAAGCAGCACAAGTTAGAACACAAATCAGGGGGCAAGGGGCATGCAAGGAGCGAGGAAGGCGGCTTACAGTCGATCAAATCCTCAATACGGCCGAAGCCTTCATTCAGCGCTTGCCTGGTCTCAGCCCAGCCCACCGCTTCGGTCTCGAACTCGGCCTTCAGGGCGGCTTCGTTATCCTGCGCCTTCTTCAGGGCCGCCTTATGGCTCTCCTCCTGTTCAGCCAGCTTCTTGGCCAGGCGGTCGCGCTCCAGGACCATGGCGTCATACTCAGTCTCCTTGGCGCGAAGGGCGGCCTGTGCCTCGCTGAGCTGCCCCCTCAAGTCGGCATTGGCTCCTGCAAGCATGAAGACAAAGGAACAATTAATAAGGGGAAGTCGTCAAGGAAGATCTGACCCGGCTGCTCAGCAGTCGGCCCGAATCTCGAGGACTACACCCAGTGGGTGCGCTGACGCGCCCCCACAGGAGAAGAACGAGACAAAAACGCACTCCGGCTGCTGGTCAGGTCCTCAGTTCTCCGGCCCAGCTCCTGAGCCTGGGAGTTGAAGGCGGCTGCGCAAAGGTTATGATACTCCTGGAAGATTATACAGGAGGCAAGGATAAGTTAAGTTGTCAGGACATAGTAAGTTCCAAACCGCCTGCGCAGCAGCCGGCTTGGAACTCGGGGACTACAGCCAGTGGGTGCGCGGACGCGCCCCCACGGAAGAAATCGAAAGAGCAAAATAACCAAGGACAAAAGACTCACCCGGATGACGGCCCGCGTCGAGAGAAACTCTTGAGTGTATCACTGCAGCGAGGCGGCCTGAGCTTGAAGCCGGTTCCGGACCTCCTGGGCCACCGCGTTCAGCTCGCCCGTCCCCCCGCTGGGGGTCCACTCGGACGTGCTGACGCTGGCCGTCTCCAGGGCCTCCGCCGTCTGGCTGGCGCCCGCTGCTCGGTGCAGTTCCGGCGTGGAGGCGCCACCCCCTACGCGCCGGTGGAATGCCGGCTGCACCTCGAGGCCGGCCCCTGGATGGCTGCTTTGGCGCCGCAGCTGATTGGCCGCTTTGGCCTTCTCCAGTCGGCGCCGTCTGCGACGCCCCCTCCACGAAGATCACGGGATCCTCCCGCCTCTCCATCACCGGCGGGCCTTGGTCGACCTCCTCCGACGGGGGCACCGAAACGTCGGGGGCCATGGCGCGGAGGGGAACAACGAGCAGCGGAGGCCGGTTGTGCGAAGCCTCCGCCTCCGTCTCCGCGGCTGCCGCCTTCGCCCGGGCCTTGGCTGCCGCGTCGGCCTGCTCCTTCATCGCCTGGGCGGTCCTTCGCTCCGCCGCTTCCCGCTCCTCCCGCACCTCCCGCGCGTTCCGCTCCGTGGCCTCCTTAAGGTCGGCGCAGGGATCCACGCGGCGGGAGCTTGAGGACCCTCCAGTCGGCCCGACTACGGAGCCACCAGGACCTCGCTCGAGAGAAAGCAGCGCCCTGTCCAGCAAAGAAAAGAAAGGTTTAGAAGATTTTCGGACGAAGAAGACAAAAAATATATACGCAAGACATTCGACGACTTACACAGAGATCGCCTGCGGCTGCTTCACCGCCTTGCAGAAGCGGACCGTCTTCGCGGCCGCCTCATCCCTCTTGGTCGCCGCCGTGGAGGCCTTGGATTTTTTCGGCCGGCTTCCGAAGAAGGTCGATGCGCCTTGATGATCGGGCGCCGGCTGGCGGTGCGGGGCGACTTCGACCTCGTCGTCATCCGGCCAGTCCTCGAAGCTGGTCCCGAGTCCCACGCCTCCGGCCTCGTTGCCTTCGCCCATGATGGCGTCTTCCATGGCGGCCGCTCCCAGGTCCGGATCGTCGGTGTCGTCCACCGTGCGGTCGGGGAGGAGCTGGCGCTCTACCCCCGCGGCCCCGGCTGTCGGCGGGAGAAGAGGGTTCTGGAAAAGGCAAACGAACTGATCAAGAGTCGGCTATCATGAGGCCGGCTACAAAAAGGAAGAAAAGAAGAAAGAACTTACGGCAGACGAAGGGTTGGCGCAGGAATACGGCTCCTTGCCGTATCGCCAATCCTCGACGAGCTTGCAGTTGGAGATATAATTCACCATGTAAGACACCTCTGCGTGAGGCATCTCCCTGGTGCTCAGCCGGCATGGGTCGAAGCGGCCGCTCATTTGGCAGATCATGTGAGGCCGGCCTTGGAGCGGAAGAACCCGGCGCTCCATGAAGGCGGCCACCAAGTCGGCTCCGGTCAGGCCCTCCGACTGGATCATCACCCGAAGCCGGGAGACGGCTGCGTTCCCGGCCTGAGATAGCGACCTGGCCCGGTAGCTCCACGAAGGCTGCCTCCCAGCCGGCGGGCCGGCTACGTAATCCGGTAGGTTGACGTAGTCGCCTTGCTGGGCGACGTTCTTCACATAGAAATAACACTTCTGCCAAAGCTTCACCGAGTGGATCGGCGGAATGGACGAGAACGGATTGTTCTCGCTCGCCTGCCTCATGGCAATGAAGGCTCTGCAGGGGGCAGGCACGCCCGCGACGACGGTGCCGAGCTTGCTTTGGAAGAACTCCCCCCAGAGCTCAAGCACGGGGAGAACTCCAAGAAAGCCCTCGCACAAGGTGACGAAGGCCGACAGCAACATCACTGCGTTGGGCGTGAGGTGATGCGGCTGGAGGTGGTAGAACTCGAGGAAGGCTCGAAGGAATCCGCTCGCCGGGAGGCCGAAGCCATGCAGGCAGTGCGAGCGGAAGATCACCCGCTCGCCCTCCTCCGGTGCCGGCGAAATCTCCCTCGCCGGTGCTTGACAAACCCGCACAAGGTTCTCGCCGGGCAGACGCCGCGTCCAGCGGAGGAACTCGACGTGGTCCTCGTGGACGTTGGAGCCATCCCACGAGCTCGACAGCGCCATGGGAGCGATGCGGCAGGGAGAAAGATGAAGCGACGGCGGAACGGCGCGACAAAGAGTTGCTGCGGCGAAGAGAAGAAGAAGGAGGGCGAGAAGGCGCGGAGTGAGGGAGAGCGCGCGAGCCTCTGCCGCTCCTCCTCCTCCTCCTACTTATAGACCGCGCGGCGGAGCCGAGGAGGCGCAGCGTGGGGGAACGTGGGGATCAACTGCGCCCACTCCCCCACGTCCCGCGATTATTGTGCCTTGATTGCAGAATAAAACTGTCACGGGAAGGCGAGCAGTCCATGTGGGCCACAGAAGATCCGCGCTCGGACCGAGGCCTGCGAGTGGCGGGCCCGGGCCTGCGGCGGCGTCCCGTCGCGTGCGTACATTGGCAGGATTTCCTCGCCACATGGCCTGCGTTCCCGCCTACGAGAAACGGAGCTTTTCCAAAAACGGCGCGCATGAGAAAAGCCGGCCCCTCGGGATAGGATGCTGACCTAGCTTCTCGTCCCTTTGTCAGCCTCAAAGCTCGATCAGCTTCGGGGACTACTATCGGAGTAAATAACCATGGGTAGCCTAGCCGGCTCCCCCTGGCCCTTCTGAAAAAATTACGAGCCGATTCGGCCCTCAAGAATCCAAGATGCAGGGCCGCCTTCCCCTTGCCGGCTGTCTCCAGGCCAGCTATCGAAAGGCGGCCCGACTTCAGCCCTCATGAAGAGAAGCCGCGGGAGGGCCGGATCCAAGAAGCCGCCCGCGAGAAGGCCGACTCCAAGAAGCCGGCTCCCATAAAGCGGTCAAGATCATACCCTCGAAGTCTGCATCCACATAACGGCGATGTGACGGGGCGTGGCTACAGTGAAGCCTGCCACCCCCGAATCCCGGAGCACGCCTGACACAGTGTGCTGTACGGGTGGCCATGACCCATCCGGCGCAGCACTGTTGCCACGTTGACCTTGATGTCATCCACGATGGGCTACCCGTATGGCCCATGGGCGGTGGGCCCCTTCGGGCAGAGAGACACCCGAAGGCGGCCAGACCTCCCCCAGTCGGCCGAAGATAGAGCCGGCTCCCCACAGCCGGCTTGCCACCCCCCTCGAAGAAGACACCCCATTAAGGAGACAAGACGCGGTGGGGCTACAGTGATCGCCCATCGGGCAGCGACACTGTAGCCACGCCCGCTTCGGTGAAGCCTTCGCCACCAAGATTGAGCAACAGTAACCAGCCGCCAACAACGCCCTGATAGTGGGGCCTGCCTGTCGACCAAGGAGCCGGCAGCCGGCGGGACCCACTAGCCGGCAGGCCCCAGCAGCCGGCGCAGAAGCCGGAGAGCGTAGACACAGACGGCTGGGCCCCGCACCCAGCCGGATTACCATTGTACCCCCGGGGGGTAGGCCTATATAACCCCCCCGGGGCATCCATGCAAAGGGAGATCAATCCCTGCTAGTCTCAGACACCACATAGGGAGGAGAAGAGAGCAAGTCGTGCCCTTCTTCCTCCTCTCGCCAACAGCTCAAGGAGCACCGTGTAGCTACTTGTTCATCTAGTGACCATGCAGAGACCCCGCAGAGCAGCAGTAGGGGTGTTATCTCCACGGAGAGCCCTGGAGCTGGGTAAGATTCGCCGGCGTGCATGTCTTCGCCTCATCCCGTTTCCAGGCACCGGCGACGTCTTACTGGCTCCCACAATGATAAGCCACTCGTTGGCATATGTCGCACCTACCACCCGACACATGTTCCTTTGACTATGAGATTATGCAACTCCCGAATACCGGAGGAACACTTAGTGTGCTATCAAACGTCACAACATAACTGGGTGACTATAAAGAGGCTCTACAAGCGTCTCCGTTGGTGTTTGTTGAGTTGGCATAGATCGAGATTAGGATTTGTCACTCCGTGTATCGGAGAGGTATCTCTGGGCCCTCTCGGTAATGCACATCACTATAAGCCTTGCAAGCAATGTGACAAATGAGTTAGTTACAGGATGTTGCGTTACGGAACGAGTAAAGAGACTTGCCGGTAATGAGATTGAACTAGGTATTGAGATACCGACGATCGAATCTCGGGCAAGTAACATACCGATGACAAAGGGAACAACATATGTTGTTATGCGGTTTGACTGATAAAGATCTTCGTAGAATATGTAGGAGACAACATGAACATCCAGGTTTCGCTATTGGTTATTGACCGGAAACGTGTCTCGGTCATGTCTACATAGTTCTCGAACCCGTAGGGTCCGCACGCTTAACGTTCGGTGACGATCGGTATTATGAGTTTATGTGTTTTGATGTACCGAATATAGTTCGGAGTCCTGGATATGATCACGGACATGACACGGAGTCTTGAAATGGTCGAGACACAAAGATTAATATATTGGATGACTATATTCGGACATCGGATGAGTTCCGAGGGTCACCGGATAAAGGGGGAGTCCTAGTCCTACTAGGAGGAGGACTCCTCCCCCTGATTGGCGCACCCCAACGCCGGCTGGCCTCCCCCTTGCTCCTTTATATACGGGGGCAGGGGGGCACCCTAGAACACACAACAGACATTGATCTCTTCGCCATGTGCGGTGCCCCCCTCCACCATAATCCACCTCGATCATATCGTTGAAGTACTTAGGCGAAGCTGTCAGATCTGGGGTTCAGGCAGACCCTTGAGGTTCAAACACTGGGGTGCACACGAAGGTTTCCTCCCTATCGATCCACACCCTAGCTCTCTAAGATCTCGCAGACGAACACGACAAACTCTCAACACAGAAAGACACAAGATTTATACTGGTTCGGGCCACCGTTGTGGTGTAATACCCTACTCCAGTGTGGTGGTGGTGGATTGCCTCTTGGGCTAATGATGAACAGTACAAGAGGAAGAACAGCCTCCTGAGTTCGAGGTGTTCTTGTGCTTGTGAGTTTGTGTGTGTGAGGATCAAAATCAGCTGTCAACTTGTGATGGTGTTGATCCGATGCCCCTCATGGTGGTGGCTAGTTCTACTTATATAGGCCTTGGTCCTCTCCCCAAATATTGAGCGGGAAGGGAGCCAACAACGGCCAATCCGAAAGGGGACAGCTAGTACAAGCTATCCTGACAAAAGGTGGTCTTCGCCTGCAAAAGGCTCTTGTGATGATGCCGTCTTGGGCTCCATGGTGACCTCCGTCTTGTCGTCCTTATGGTCCTGGTCTTGTTTCACCAATATGGAAACCTTTGCTTGATTCCTTGGTACTCCGCGCCTGCGCTAGCCCCCTTAGCACCAAAGAGGAAACAAGGACACTGCGCGCTGGCGCCCGCCTGGCCTCGACCATCATGGCTCACATCACGAGGGACCTCGCGAGGTTTTCCTTGCCTTGATCTCTCCGCCCCTCGTGAGCCTTCATGGCGAGGCCTCTCTTGAGGAGGTCTTGCGTCGTCCGCCCCGCGAGGCTTGGCCCCTCGCGAGGGTCTTGAATGCCTTGTTGATGAAGATGGGCCGTACGAACCCACCAGCCTAGCCACACCATGGGCTGCAGGCAGGCAAGTCTGGGGACCCCCGTTCCCAGAATGCCGACAGTAGCCCCCGGGTCCAAGGCGCGCTCGGGCTTGGCTTTGAGGTGAAGCCAAAGGGTCAAGCACATAGCGCCGCGGGCCCCAAAAGCATGCAGCCTCGGTTGACGCGTGGTAGTTGATTGGTTGTGGGCGTGTCCGCTTCCCCACGCTGCCTCGGCAACTGCCCGACTTGACAAGTCTGTGCGACATGCAAAGAAAACCATCATTTACCTATGATCGTGGGGGTGCTGGTTGGCCTTCCTCTACTATAAATGGGGAGGCGGAAGAGCTCCCATCGCCCATCTCTTCCCATTTCATCTGCTCCGCCTCCGACTCCAATGGCGCCATCAAAGAGGTTCACCACCGCAGAGAAAGGAAAGGCCCCTCGCGAGGGGCCCGGCTCCCCGGCGCCTAAACGGGGACGCGGCCGTCCCCGCAAGCTCTCCTTGACTCCCGCCGTGCCCCCCTGCTCCCGGGGTGGTGCTGCTGCGCGTGGTGGGGGTCGATCTGGCCACGGCAGCCCCGTCAGTGAGGTGAGACGTGTCGTGGTTGCATGACCTCCCCGGCCACGCTTCCACTCGGTAGAGGTGCTGCCGGAGTTTGTTGTCTGGTCGGTGGATCCGGCTGGCAACTGGCTCCAGCTTCCGCGCTTCTTTGCCGACGAGCTGCCGGCCCCTGGTCCGGGCGGGCTCTGGCTGCAGTCGGACGGTTACTGCAGCGGGGCTTCCTGGGTCGCAGTCGAAGTCTCCGCCGCGGGCAACATAGCTCTGGCCCGTGGCTGGCAGGCGTTTGCCCGCGTGCGCGGCCTAGGAAAGCGTTGCACCCTCCACTTTAAGTATGACGGTGATGCAACCCTCTATGTGAGGGTGCTTGGGGAAGATGGCCGCCGCGCTGGGTGCTGCCCCGAGACGAACGACGGCGAGGAGATGCTTGATACGTCTCCGTCGTATCTATAATTTTTGATTGTTCCATGCCAATATTCTACATCTTTCATATACTTTTGGCAACTTTTTATACTATTTTTGGGACTAACATATTGATCCAATGCCCAGTGCCAATTCCTGTTTGTTCAATGTTATTTGTTTCGTAGAATATCAATATCAAACAGAGTCCAAACGGGATAAAAACTGACGAAGATTTTTTTGGAACATATATGATTTTTGGGAAGAAAAATCCACGTGAGACGGTGCTCGAGGTGGCCACGAGGCAGGGGGCGCGCCCCTGACCCTCATGGGCCACCCGTAAGGCGGTTGGTACCCTTCTTTTGCCGCAAGAAAGCTAATATCCGGATATAGATTGTGTTAAAATTTCAGCCCAATCGGAGTTACGGATCTTCAGAAATATAAGAAATAGTGAAAGGGAAGAATTTGAGAACACAGAAACAGAGAGAGACTGAGAGACATATCCAATCTCGGAGGGGCTCTCACCCCTCCCATTCCATGGAGGCCATGGACCAGAGGGGAAACCCTTCTCCCATCTAGGGGGAAGGTCAAGAAAGAAGAAGAAGAAGAAGGGGGGCTCTCTCCCCCTTGCTTCCGGTGGCACCGGAGTGCCACCGGGGGCCATCATCATCACCGCAATCTTCGCCAACAACTTCACCGCCATCATCACCAACTCTTCCCCCCCTCTATGTAGCAGTGTAACCTCTCTCTTACCCGCTGTAATCTCTACTTAAACATGGTGCTCAACGCTATATATTATTTCCCAATGATGTATGGCTATCCTATGATGTTTGAGTAGATCCGTTTTGTCCTATGGGCTATTTGATGATCAAGATTGGTTTGAGTTGCATGTTTTATTATTGGTGGTGTCCTATGGTGCTCTCCGTGTCACGCAAGCGTGAAGGATCCCCGCGGTAGGGTGTTGCAATACGTTCATGATTCGCTTATAGTGGGTTGCGTGAGTGACTGAAACACAAACCCGAGTAAGGGGGTTGTTGCGTATGGGATAAAGAGGACTTGATGCTTTAATGCTATGGTTGGGTTTTACCTTAATGATCTTTAGTATTTGCGGATGCTTGCTAGAGTTCCAATCATAAGTGCATATGATCCAAGTAGAGAAAGTATGTTAGCTTATGCCTCTCCCTCAAATAAAATTGCAATAATGATTACCGGTCTAGTTATCGATTGCCTAGGGACAAATAACTTTCTCGTAACAAAAACCACTTTACTAAAACTAACTTAGTTGTGTCTTTATCTAAACAGCCCCTACTTCTTATTTACTTGCTCTTTATATTCTTGCAAACCTATCCAACAACACCTACAAAGTACTTCTAGTTTCATACTTGTTCTAGGTAAAGCAAACATCAAGCGTGCGTAGAGTTGTATCGGTGGTCGATAGAACTTGAGGGAATATTTGTTCTGCCTTTAGCTCCTCGTTGGGTTCAACACTCTTACTTATTGAAAACTGTTGCGATCCCCTATACTTTTGGGTTATCAAGACCTTTTTCTGGCGCCATTGCCAGGGAGCAATAGCGTGGGGTGAATATTCTCGTGTGTGCTTGTTTGCTTTATCACTAAGTAATTTTTATTTGCTGTTCTTAGTTGTTTTCTATCTTTAGTTATGGGTAGGAAACGCAAAATACCAAAAAAATTAGTTGTACCTACTAAACCAATGGTTGAAGAACCACTCAAAATTGATCACACTTCTGAAGCTTATTACTTGGATCATCTTCGATCCCTATGTGCTCGTGCTGAAACCCCAACTAGCTTAGTTGAGGGCAAATCATTAGATGAGCATGCTTGTTATGTGCGACACCGAATATCTGAAAAAGGGGAAATTTTACTGGGTCAAATTCATCGTTTGCAATGCTATGCTTGGAATTTATGCGAAATATATGATATTACTTGTTGTTATGAAAACCCCAAGAAACACCTTCCCTATCAATGTGAGTTTAGTGATAATGGAATCGTTTCTTTGTATGATAAGGGTGTTTATAGTTACTATGATGTTCAACAAATTGAAGAATTTGTTGCTTTTGAGGGTGCTTATGAAATTGCTTCTTTGATTGAAACGTATGATGCTACTCTTTAAAAATCTGAAATTTTGACATACTTAAATATTGCTATGATAATTATGCTTCTAATGCCTATGTTGAACTATATATTGAGGACTACCCCGCTGTCCAAGAAGAGACTAATATTTTGCAGGAGTCTATGGAAGAAGAAATTGATGAAACTGTGAGCTCATTGGATGAAAAAGATGATGAGGAGAGCAAAGAACAAAAGGAGGAAGAGCGGATTAGCTACCCGTGCCCACCTTCTAATGAGAGTAACTCTTCAATTCATACATTGTTTAATTTCCCTTCGTGCTTACCAAAGGATGAATGCTATGATGACTGTCATGATCCCGTTGATTCTCTTGAAATATCCCTTTTTGATGATGCCTACTATGCTTGTGGCCAAGATGCCAATATGAATTATGCTTATGGAGATTAACTTGCTATAGTTCCTTATGTTAAACATGAAATTGTTGCTATTGCACCCACGCATGATAGTCCTATTATATTTTTGAATTCTCCCGACTACACTATATTGGAGAAGTTTGCACTTATTAAAGATTATATTGATGGGTTGCATCTTACTATTACATAGGATGATTTTGATGAATATAATATGCATGTGCTTGCTGCTTCTACTTGCAATTATTATGAGAGCGGAACTATATCTCCACCTCTCTATGTTTCCAATGCGATAAAATTGCAAGAAACTGTTTATACTATGCATTGGCCATTACTTTGTGTGCGTGAATTGTTCTTTTATGACATGCCGATGCATAGGAAGAGAGTTAGACTTCGCTGTTGCATGATATATGTTACTTTGTGCTCACTTCTAAATTATAAATCATTGGTAATTAAAATTGGCTTTGATATACCTTGGGATCCAGGTGGATTCATTACTTGAGCACTATATGCCTAGC
Organism: Triticum aestivum; assembly: GCF_018294505.1. NCBI lineage: Eukaryota > Viridiplantae > Streptophyta > Magnoliopsida > Poales > Poaceae > Triticum > Triticum aestivum. Next base: position 91,378,047 of record NC_057806.1, on the reverse strand, counting down.
TTAATGGCTTTAAAGAAAGCACTGCCAGGGAGACAACCCGGAAGTTTTAGAGAGTCAATTACTTATGTTGAGTGCTTTCATATAGTTTAAAAACAACAAAAATAAAGAGGGGAACCCAAAACCTTTTCAAAAAGGAAAGTGAAAGTGAGAAAGACAAGCATTGTTGAAGTGGGAGAGCTCCTTGAACTTTGTTCATGCTCACGGCAACTTTGTGAATCTTGATTACAGAAACTTTTCAACAAAAATAATTATCCACTTGTACAATTCCATTGTATTATAAAAATAATGTGCCAAGGTTTGCCTTTAGGATGTTTACATTTGCTTGATGGTTTGTACGGTGCAGGACAGAAACTTCGTCTGTAGTGCGCAATTTTACATTTTTAGCTGGAATGACAAACGGTTCTGATTATTTTTGAATTGTCTTTATATACAAATTTTTTATTTTTCCTAATTTTTGCAGAATTTTTCAAGTATCAGAAGTATGGTGAATGTTCAGATTGTTACAGACTGTTCTGTTTTTGACAGATTCTGTTTTTGATGCATAGTTTGCTTGTTTTGATGAAACTATCAATTTATATCAGTGGATTAAGCCATGGAAAAGTTATATTACAGTAGACACAATGCAAAAACAAAATATGAATTGGTTTTCAACAGTACTTATAGTAGTGATCTGCTTTATTATACTAACGGGTCTTACCGAGTTTTTTGCTGAAGTTTTGTGTGGATGAAGTGTTCGATGATCGAGAAGGTCTCGATGTGAGAAAAAAAGAGAGGCAAGAGCTCAAGCTTGGGGATTCCCGAGGCACCCCAAGTAAAAATTCAAGGATACTCAAGCGTCTAAGCTTGGGGATGCCCCGGAAGGCATCCCCTCTTTCTTCAACAAGTCTCGGTATGTTTTCGGATTCGTTTCGTTCATGCGATATGTGCAATCTTGGAGCGTCTTTTGCATTTAGTTTTCATTTTTATTTTATGCACCATGCTGGTATGAGATAGTCCTTGGTTGATTTATAGAATTCTATATGCACTTCACTTATATCTTTTGAGTATGGGTTTATAGAATGCTTCATGTGCTTCACTTATATCATTTGAAGTTTGGATTGCCTGTTTCTCTTTACATAGACGACCGCCATTTGTAGAATGCTCTTTTGCTTCACTTGTAGTTGTTAGAGCGTGGGCATATCTTTTGTAGAAAGAATTAAACTCTCTTTCTTCACTTATATCTATTTAGAGAGATGACAGGAATTGGTCATTCACATGGTTAGTCATAAAATCCTACATAAAACTTGTAGATCACTGAATATGATATGTTTGATTCCTTGCGATAGTTTTGCGATATAAAGATGGTGATATTAGAGTCATGCTAGTGGGTAGTTGTGTATTGTATAAATACTTGTGTTGAGGTTTGTGATTCCCGTAGCATGCACGTATGGTGAATTGTTATGTAACGAAGTCGGAGCATGAGGTATTTATTGATTGTCTTCCTTATGAGTGGCGGTCGGGCACGAGCAATGGTCTTTTCCTACCAATCTATCCCCCTAGGGGCATGCGTAGTAGTACTTTGCTTCGAGGGCTAATAAACTTTTGCAATAAGTATGTGAGTTCATTATGACTAATGTTGAGTCCATGGATTATACGCACTCTCACCCTTCCACCATTGCTAGCCTCTCTAGTATTGTGCAACTTTCCCCGGTACCATAAACCCACCATATACCTTCCTCAAAACAGCCACCATACCTACCTATTATGGCATTTCCATAGCCATTCCGAGATATATTGCCATGCAACTTCCATCATCATCATATACATGACTTGAGCATTCATTGTCATATTGATTTGCATGATCGTAAGATAGCTAGCATGATGTTTTCATGGCTTGTCCGTTTTTTTGATGTCATTTCTACGCTAGATCATTGCACATCCCGGTACACCACCGGAGGCATTCATATAGAGTCATATCTTTGTTCTAGTATCGAGTTGTAATATTGAGTTGTAAGTAAATAAAAGTGTGATGATCATCATTAATAGAGCATTGTCCCAAAAAAAAGAGAAAGGACAAAAAAAGGCCAAATAAAATAAAATAAAAATAAAATAAAAGGGGCAATGTTACTATCCTTTTACCACACTTGTGCTTCAAAGTAGCACCATGTTCTTCATATAGAGAGTCTCTTGAGTTATCACTTTCATATACTAGTGGGAATTTTTCATTATACCACACTTGTGCTTGTATATTCCAATGATGGGCTTCCTCAAATGCCCTAGGTCTTCATGATCAAGCAAGTTGGATGCACACCCACTTAGTTTCAGTTCGAGCTTTCATATACTTATAGCTCTAGTGCATCCGTTGCATGGCAATCCCTACTCCTCACATTGATATCTATTGATGGGCATCTCCATAGCCTGTTGATACGCCTAGTTGATGTGAGACTATCTTCTCCTTTTTGTCTTCTCCGCAACCACCATTCTATTCCACCTATAGTGCTATGTCCATGGCTCACACTCATGTATTGCACGAGGGTTGAAAATGCTGAAGCGCGTTAGAAAGTATGATCCAATTGCTCGGCTTGTCATCGGGTTGTGCATGATGTGAATATTTTGTGTGGTGAAGATGGAGCATAGCCAGACTATATGATTTTGTAGGGATAACTTTCTTTGGCCTAGTTATTTTGAAAAGACATGATTGCTTTATTAGTGGGCTTGCAGTATTATTTTTTTATGTGAAATGATAGACTATTGCTTTGAATCACTCGTGTCTTAATATTCATGCCATGCTTAGATATGTGATCAAGATTATGCTAGGTAGCATTCCACATCAAAAATTATCTTTTTATCATTTACCTACTTGAGGACGAGCAAGAATTAAGCTTGGGGATGCTGATACGTCTCCGTCGTATCTATAATTTTTGATGGTTCCATGCCAATATTATACAACTTTCATATACTTTTGGCAACTTTTTATACTATTTTTGGGACTAACATATTGATCCAGTGCCTAGTGCCATATCAAACGGAGTCCAAATGGGATAAAAACTAAATGAGATTTTTTTGGAATATATATGATTTTTGGGAAGGAAAATCCACGCGAGACGGTGCCAGAGGTGGCCATGAGGCAGGGGGCCCGCCTACCCCCCTGGGCGCGCCCCTGACCCACGTGGGCCACCCCTAAGGCGGTTGGTGCCCTTCTTTTGCCGCAAGAAAGATAATATCTGGATAGAGATCGTGTTAAAATTTCAGCCCAATCGGACTTACGGATCTCCGGGAATATAAGAAAAGGTGAAAGGGAAGAATCTAAGAATACAGAAACAGAGAGAGACAGAGAGACAGATCCAATCTCGGAGGGGCTCTCGCCCCTCCCATGCCATGGAGGCCATGGACCAGAGGGGAAACCCTTCTCCCATCCAGGGGGAAGGTCAAGGAAGAAGAAGAAGGGGGGCTCTCTCCCCCTTGCTTCCGGTGGCACCGGAGTGCCACCGGGGGCCATCATCATCACCGCACTCTTCACCAACAACTTCATCGCCATCATCACCAACTCTTCCCCCCTCTATGAAGTGGTGTAACCTCTCTCTTACCCGCTGTAATCTCTACTTAAAATTGGTGCTCAACGCTATATATTATTTCCCAATGATGTATGGCTATCCTATCATGTTTGAGTAGATCCGTTTTGTCCTATGGGCTATTTGATGATCAAGATTGGTTTGAGTTGCATGTTTTATTATTGGTGCTGTCCTATGGTGCTCTCCGTGTCGCGCAAGCGTGAGGGATCCCTGCGGTATGGTGTTGTAATACGTTCATGATTCGCTTATAGTGGGTTGCGTGAGTGACTGAAACACAAACCCGAGTAAGGGGGTTGTTGCGTATGGGATAAAGAGGACTTGATGCTTTAATGCTATGGTTGGGTTTTACCTTAATGATCTTTAGTAGTTGCGGATGCTTGCTAGAGTTCCAATCATAAGTGCACATGATCCAAGTAGAGAAAGTATGTTAGCTTATGCCTCTCCCTCAAATAAAATTGCAATAATGATTACCGGTCTAGTTATCGATTGCCTAGGGACAAATAACTTTCTCGTAACAAAAACCACTTTACTAAAACTAACTTAGTTGTGTCTTTATCTAAACAGCCCCTACTTTTTATTTACTTGCTCTTTATATTCTTGCAAACCTATCCAACAACACCTACAAAGTACTTCTAGTTTCATACTTGTTCTAGGTAAAGCGAACATCAAGCGTGCGTAGAGTTGTATCGGTGGTCGATACAACTTGAGGGAATATTTGTTCTACCTTTAGCTCCTCGTTGGGTTCGACACTCTTACTTATCGAAAACTGTTGCGATTGCAATCCCCTATACTTGTGGATTATCAGTGCTTGGTCTCGGCGATGGCCGCGACGAGGGCGAGCCCGCCAGCCGCGCCTCGTCCAGCTACGACCAGCCGCCACGCCGCCGCGCTCGCTTCGAGGGTGGTAGCGGGTCGTCCCACCATCGAGCCTCCGTGAAGCGCGAGGAGAGATCCGGCTGAGCTCAGGACGTCTCTAGAGGCCTTCCCCCGCGGTTGCTGCAACGCTGCTTTCGCTTTGTTCCCTCTTTCCTTTCCTGCATCAAATGAAACCAGTGTGGGCCCGAGTGGGCGTGTATCGAACTGTGATTCCTTAATCATTACACTATGCTTGTTATTCCTGTGATGTGTCGTTTATTTTGTACGGAAATAACTTAGCCCGGTGCGTTCGGGGCAACCTCTTCTTCATAAGGCACTCGTTTCTTCGTGCTTGTCTTGGCTTAGCGGTTGCTCAGGAACTGCAAAAAAAATTGTTAGGGAGCTTGCTAGGAGATTTATCATTCACCCGAGCCTTGACTCAGTGCTTCACATCACAGTACCTGAGGGGCACGGATTAAGAGGGATGTGCTGGTTTGTGGGCCCGAACGAGGGTGCCTCATGAGAAGGCAGACCGAAGGTGGAGAGAAGGACCAACACAGGAGGAAGAAACCCTCATGAAGGCACCTGCCTAGCCCCCTCGCGAGGTATGCGAGAGAGAGAACAAAAGCGAACCAGATTCAAAAAAGGAGGCAGAACCAAATCGGCGAGGAACACCAGAAACAAACTTCGATTAAGAGAAGGCGAGCCAACTACGGAAAGCAAATGAAAATCCACGTCCGGCACCTGGTCTAGTCTTCGACATCTTCTCACCAGCGCGGAGCTAAGTGCTGCCACTTGGCGTGGTAGGGAGCCCGCGAGGCCCGAGGGCGGCTCTCCGGAGTCTCCGGGACGTGTACAACCCCACTCATTTATTACGTGAGAGTGTCACGGGCGGCGATTCTTCACAGGCACCGGGCCTTGCTTCACAGGCACCGGGCCTTGTGTCATGGATAGAACCTCCGGAGGTGCCAGATGTTCCAGGCGTTCTGGATGGGCACCCCGTCCTGCGTCTCCAAGCGCGCGGCGCCAGGCCTGGAGATATGGAAAACCCTAAGCGGGCCCTCCCACATGGGTGAGAGCTTGTGCAACCCTTCCCTAGAGAGGACCCGCCTCAGGACGAGGTTGCCTGCCTCGAGCGTCCTGGAGCGGATGTTGCGGCAGTGGTACCGCTGCAGCGCCTGCTGGTACCTTGTCGCCCTCAGCGCAGCTTTGCGACATCGTTCCTCCCCCAGTACGAGGTCCATCCCCCGCGTGGCTTCCTGCTGCGTTTCATCAAACGCCAGGACCCGTGTGGAGCGATGTATGACCTCGTGAGGGAGGACCGCTTCGGCTACATAGACGAGGAAGAATAGGGTCTTGCCCGTCATCTTAGTGGCGGTGGTGCGGATAGACCACAACACAGGCTGGAGCTTGTCGTGCCAGCCCCTGCCGTAGGCCTCGAGCTTCTTTGTGAAGGTCCTGGTCGTGAGGCCTCTCAGGACCTCCGCGTTGGCGCGTTCAGCCTGGCCATTGCTTCTGGGGTGCGCCACCGAAGCGTAGTAGATCTGCGTTCCAAGGTTAGCACAATATGTTTTGAAGAGGTTACTAGTGAACTATGAGCAATTGTCGGTGATGATGCGGTTGGGGACCACGAAACGGCTCACGAGGCCCTTGATTAACTTGACCGCGGAGCCAGCTGGGATGGTGCTGTCAGCATTCTGGGAACGGGGGTCCCCAGACTTGCCTGCCTGCGGCCCGCAGCATGGCTAAGCCAGCAGGCCGTACGGCCCGTCTTCATCAACAAGGCATCCAAGACCCTCGCGAGGAGCCAAGCCTCGCGAGGCAGACGACACAAGACCTCCTGTGGAGTGGCCTAGTCGGGCAGGCTCACGAGGAGCAAAGATATCAAGGCGAGGCAAACCTCATGAGGCTCTTGTGACGTGAGCCATGACAATCGACACCAGGCGGGCGCCAGGTAGGCACCAGCGTGTGCAATGTCCCTATTTCCTCTTTGGTGCTAAGGAGGCCTGCGCAGGCAAGGAGTACCGAGGCATCAGGCAAAGGTTGCCATATCAGTGCAACAAGACCAAGACTAGAAGGACGGCAAGATGGAGGTCATCGAGGAGCCCAAGACGGCGTCACCACCATAGCCTTTGGCAGGCGAAGACCACTTTTGTCAGGATGGCTTGTACTAGCTTTCCCCGTTCAAATTAGCCCGCCATTGTTGGCTCCCTTCCCGCTCAACATTTGGGAAGAGGACCAGGGCCTCTATAAATAGTACTAGCCACCACCATAGGCAGATGAGAAAAAGGGGAGGACGAGAGAGAGAGAGAGAGAGAGAGAGAGAGAGAGAGATAGATAGAGAGAACCTGAAGATCATCCCCACACACACAAGTTAGCCAGGCATGAGAACACCTCACTCTCAGGAGGCTGTTCTTCCCATTGTATTGTTCATCATCATCCCAAGAGGCAATACACCACCACCACACTAGAGTAGGGTATTACACGACAACATTGGCCCGAACCAGTATAAATCTTGTGACTTTCCATGTTGCGAGTTCGTCAAGTTCGTTCGTGAGATCTTAGCGAGCTAGGGCGTAGATCGGTGGGAGGAAAAGACTTCGTGCACACCCAAGTGTTTGAACCTTAAGGGTTTGCCGGAACCCCACATCTGACATTTGGTTTTCCAGGTAGGGGTGCGTCGTAGCTTCCCTTCCATCAGTTCGTTGCTCCGTCGCCCCATCGTCTCCATGGAGGACGCTTGCCGTGCTTGAGCTGAGCGTCGGGCTTCCCTCACCGCCTGTGCTGCTCAGACGGCCCCCATCGGCGGGCCACCTCGTCGTTCTCCGTCTCCCACCGCGAATGCTGCCACGGGCCCGGTGGGGAACGAGCAGCAAGCGTCTTCACTGCATCCTTCGGTACGGCAGGACGGCCGCACCGCCACTCCATCGCTGACCCCGGCTGGTTCCTCGTCCCATGCACGCCATGCTCCCATGGAAGCGCGGGCCGCACTCCTCGCCGCAAACAAACTCCTGCGCTACCGCCCAGTCAACGACCTCTATGAGGAGTGGCTCGACCGCGTCGCTGAGCTCATCCGCGTCGTAGGGGGCTCCCTGGCGCTATCCGTCTCTCTGTCTCACCCTCAGCCGGCCACGGGCGACGAGGCCCGAGGCGCGCCTCCACCACCCCAGCCCAAGGACGGCGCCTTGGCACCAAGGCGCGCGGCCCCGCGGTGTGATCCGCTACGCCCGGTGCCCGCGCGTGAAGAGAGAAGCTGCCAAGAAATCCCTCGGCCGCGAGGAGCTGCACACGCGCTCCCCGCACCGCCTCGTCAAGACCGCGCGCCGCCCGCGGTGGCGCCGCGCGGACCTCATCAAGACCAAGGTCCACCTCCAAAGCGGGCCCCAATAACTATGGCCCGCTGCTGCGCCTTCACCCCCGAGCTGCGCAGCGTCGCCTGGCCAGGCAAGTTCAAGCTGGATCTGCGTCCTCACTACGACGGCACTGCCGACCCCACGGAGTTCCTGCAGCTCTACAAGCTGAGCATCGAAGCAGCCAACGGCAACGTGAAAGTCATGGCAAACTGGTTTCCCATGGCCCTCAAGGATGGGGCCCGCTCCTGGCTCCTGAACCTGCAGCACGGCTCGATCTCCTCCTGGGACGAGATGCGCGACTGTTTCGTCGCCAACTTCCAGGGCAATCGCGACCGCCCGCCGGCCGCGGGCGACCTGCGCCGCATCAAGCAACAACCAGGGGAGACCCTCTAGAAGTACATCCAGCGCTTCAACAACACCCGCCTCAAGATCCCCAAGGTCACGGATGAGGCCATCATCTCCGCGTTCTCCGACGGTGTCCGTGACGTCAAGATGAAGAAAGATCTCACTATCCACGAGGAGCTCTGCACGTCCCAGGAGTTGTTCAACCTGGCGACCAACTGCGCAAGAGCTGAGGAGGGGCGCCTTTCCATCCTTGAGCTGCCAGTTGCAGGCGCAGAGGAGAAGAAAGCCAAGGCCAAGGACGTGAAGCGCAAGGAAGAGGCGGTGCTAGCCGCGGAGCCCGACATCAAACAGGGCAGAGATCTGCCCGAGTCATCTAAGAACAGCCGACCGTTTTGCGCCTTCAACAACCTGAACACCCACAACACCAGCGACTGCCAAGAGCTCAGAGCCATACGGGAAGGACGCTATAGTCGACGCCCCGAGCGCAGCGACCGGGGCTACGGCCGCAGAGGAGGACTTCGAGGCGGACGCTGGGACGACTGTGGCCCGCGTTAGGAATGGCGCGACAGGCCTCATGAGGACCGATGGCAGGACCATCCTCGCGAGGGGCCCTGGAGGGACCAGCCTCGTGAGGATCGCCCCCAAGGCAACGCCGGTCTTCTCCCGCTGCCGCCACTAAGAAGGAACGACGATCATCATCATGACAAGGGGGTTGGGTGCTTCCAGGAGCCATGTGCAATCGCCTGCATCTTGGGCGGCGCCCAGGCCCCAGCCTCTTAGCGCATCTTCAAACGGTTCGCTTGCGAGGTGAACGCGGTGCTCCCCAAGCTTGAGGCTGCGCGCCCGCTCAGGTGGTCCTAGTGCGCCATCACTTTCAACTCGGCAAATCAGCTCAAGTGCGCGGCCGCCGCCGGCGTCCTCCCCATGTTGTGTTCCCCAGTCATCAGCAATGTGCAGGTTACCAAGACCCTCATCGACGGTGGTGCAGGGATCAACGTCCTGTCCGTCGACACATTCGACAACCTCCAAGTGCCATACGAGCAGCTCCAACCTACCAGACCTTTCTCAGGAGTGACCTACGGCTCCACTACATCGATAGGGTAGGTCCGCCTACCTGTCAACTTCGGCACACGCGACAACTACCACATCGAGCTCATCGATTTCGACGTCACCCACATCCGCCTGCCGTAAAACGTCATCCTTGGGTATCCGGCCCTGGCCAAGTTCATGGCGGTCACCCACCACGGCTACAACGTCCTCAAGATGCCTGGAAGTGGCGGGGTCATCACAGTCCCATGTGAGGAAAGGGATGCGGTGTGCTCCCTCGAGCGCGCCTTCCAAGATGCAGCAATCGACGACCCCGACAGCAGAAGTGAGTGCCCTCCGGAGGCCATCCCCAAGAAGAAGCAGCTGCGTCGCGCAGGACCTCAGGAGGATGGTGTTGCGGCAGGAGCCTCATCAGGATCAGCGTCCGTCCCAGGGGCGCCTCCCTCCATCGCATAGGAAGGCGCGCCTGGCGCCCTCCTCGGGCAAGGCTCAGGGGCTCTCTTCTGGAGGGCCTCAGGCCTTGCCAACCTCACGAGGGAGGCGCTTGGGCACCACTTGAAGGAGTGCTATGCGGCATGTTTTCCTCAGGAGAACACAGGGCATGGGGTGCCCACCGCTCAGGAGTTCATCGCCAGGACCACACAGGAACTGCAAGACGCAAGAGCCATGTGCGTCGACAGCCGCTCACAAGGCGCGGCTCACCACCCAGGCGAGGGTGCTGAGCTGCGTGTCTGCATCGACGTCCCAGGGCTCAACAGGGCCGCGTCTCAGGAGCGCTTTTGGCCTTCGTGTATGGGCCGTTGCAAGGGCCCGCCACACAGCTATGTTCGCATGCCGTTCGGCTTGCCGAGCGTGGCGTCAGCCTATTAGCACGCCATGCGGCGTGACCTGGAGGCTCAATAGGCCAGTTACCGCGTCGTCCTGGATGGAATGGAGACGGTCTTCAGGGAGTCTCCTGAGCCCCTAGAGCGTCCTGAGGCTCAGGGCTCTGGTGGCTCATGAGGAGTCGTTTCTTCGACACGCGCCTTCAGCTGCACCATCTCTGCTTCATCTACAGAACCAGGTGACATCTTCCAAGCTCATTAACCTGGGAGCACCCCTTGGGCTGTGTTATTCCCAGGCCGCGTGGGTCCGTCCCTACGGCATGTATCCCATTTGCTTATGTCTTTAGCTTACCTTGCTGGGGGCGCCCCTCAGGCTGCATCATCCCCAAGCCGCTCGGGCCGGACCCAGTGGCATGTATCTTCCTGCATTTACCCAAGCTGATTTGCCTTCCCTGCTTAACCTGCCTATGGTTATCACCTGCTCGATTGCCACCCGCCACAGGCACATTCACCCCGTGCAATCCACTTGCGCGTTAAAAGGGGGGCTCTTGAGCATCACGACTCAGGAGCTCTTACTGGCTCTCCAGCCCTCACCCCTGGCCTTAACCACGGCATCGCCACCTGGCATAACAGCGGCGGCTGAGCTCGCTCGAGGGCCGGGACCTGAGGACGTAGAGTGCTTGCACCTGACCACCTTGCAGGAACACACAGTCACCAAGACTCAAGACCAGGCGCAACTCGCCTTGAGGTAGGGCCTCGTGAGTCCCGCGCTGGCTCACGAGTGCCCAGATACACCCCACAGCCCTGCCGTGCAAGCCACGTGTTAGGGTGGGGCTATACACACCCTGGGGGCTCCTCCCGGAGGGGGCCCCCCATCCCACGCACAAGTGGAAGCGCCATGCTCCATGCTGGCCGTCGACACTGCCGAGGAGCGGCTATTCCCGTGCACAAGCGTAAGCACTATGCTTCGCTTTGGTGATAAACAACTGAGGGCGGCCCCACGGTCGTACCAACCTCAGGGAGCCCAGAGCTCAGCGTCCGGCCTCACTGCAATGCCTCCCCTCGGGAGAGCCGTGCGAGGGGGCTGGGTATGGGGGCTGCGCTCGGGCCACACCCAAGTGCACGCCACTCAACCAGGTCTCCCGGACCTGGGCGTCGCGCGCCCCTCCCGAGGCCTCGGCTAGGGCATGTATGGAAATTGTTTACGCGTCAATAGGGACTCCTGAGCATCGCGACTCAGGAGCCTAACTAGTCACGTAGCCCCTCACTCCTTGGTCCATCCTGGTCTCCGGTCGACCCAATGGCGGTTGAGGTATGCGCGGGGCCGGGCCCTGCCGACGTAGAACATCAGTCTATCCTCGCGAACTCTCCCTATAAGCTGTTTGCGCGTCAAGGGGGACTCCTGAGCATCGCGACTCAGGAGCCTAACTGGTCACGTAGCCCCTCACTCCTTGGTCCGTCCTGGTCTCCGGTCAGCCCAATGGCGGTTGAGGTATGCGCGGGGCCGGGCTGTGCCGATGCAGAACACAAAGCAAATAGGAAGGAAATCACAAAATCTCGAAGCAAATATTACAAACACATTGTCCTCACACATTGTCTCCATGATATCAAATGAAAAAGTCTAAACGCCTCCCCGAGGCCTAATGCATGTTGCAGGAACGAAACAGGAGGGTAGCCGCGGGTCACCCCCGGACGCTGCCATCACCTGCGGAAGGAGCTACCTCGTGAGCGATGTTGTCTTCGCCTTCACCACCAGCCGCAAGATCGGCAACATCACCAGACAGAGGAGCGGAGACAAAGCCGCGGAACTTTTTTAGCAAGGCCTCCACCTGACCTTGCACGGCTGCGGCGGCAGCCTCGTATTGGTCTTTAGCCACAGGCTCCAGCAGCCCGTCAAGGCAAGCGCTGGGTCGCGAATGTGCAGGTGGCTGAAGACGCGAGTCAATGCAGCTGAAGACAGAACGCGAGCTTCTGCCTCCGCCATAGGACCGACGCCATCAACGACTTCCTCGAGCGCCTACACCAAGAGAGGAAGCAACCGGGCGGGGCCGTCCTCATCGGCGGCCAGTGACTTCTCTAGGCCGTGCTCGTAGAGCATCTTTAGTGCCTTGTGGGACCTCTTCTCGAGATCGGCAAAGGCCGCACAGTCTTCGGTTAGGACTCGCGCCTTGGCATCGAGTTCGGCCTCCCTCTCCTTCGCCTCCCGCTCAAGCTCTTCCAACCGGTTGCGCTCGGCGGCCTGTGCCCGCCCCAACTCCGCCAGCTCAGCATCACAGTTCTTGACGGCGTCCTCCCGGGCCTTCATTTTCTCCTCCCTCGCTTGGTGGCAGCATGCTTCTTCGGCGTGCTTGGCGCGCAAGCCCTGCAGCTCGTCCTCCAGCACCTGGCAGCGGTCGTGGGCGACCTCGACGTCTTTCAACGCCATCTCACGATCGGCTGCGGCGTTGGCGGCACTCTGCTTCTCCTTCTCAGAAGCCGCAACGGCCTAGCCCAGCGCCGCGCGAACCGCCAAGTCGGAATGGAGCCAGCCCGAGGCCAGCTCCAGACGCCCGGCCACAAGGCGTGGGTCTGTGCCTAGGAGTTCCGCCTGCAGTCGGGTCATCTCCGAGAGAGCACGTTCCAGAGTAGCAGTAGGAGCAGAAGAACCTGGGAGTGGAGGTGCAGCAGTGGGAGGAGGCGACATCGTCACCAGGGTTTGGGAGACCGCGACTTCCGGAGCAGCTGGAACCTCATCGGTCGCGCCAGGCGCCGGCACCTCCGGAGCTAGCAGGGCCATGGGGGCTGGTTCCACGTGGCAATGCTCCTCTTGGCCCCGAAAGGACGACCGGGCTAGGGAGATGCGGGTGCCGCTCCCCCCTTTCTCTAAGGAAGGAGGCACATACGCCGCATCCTCCTTCATCTTCTTCGCAGAAGACGACAGCCTGATCAACCAAGGGCCAGCATCAGGAAATGAAGAGTGCAAACATGGACAAGGCGAAGCTTGAGACACTTACTGATCCACCGCGACATACTTTCGCTTAGGAAGCCTAAAGCCTGACAACATCGGGATGGAGGCGGCATCACGAGGCACCAACGACGACCTACCTCTCGTCAGGATGGGGGGCTGATCCCTCTCCCTTGGGCGGGCGTCGGCCTCAGCATCGTCGGGAAGGGCGCGGAGGATCTCGGCCTTTCTCAGAGGGGAAGTTTCCTTCGAACTCTTCCAGAGCCTTCTCCGGGTCCACCTCCTCTTCCCCCTCCCCGCGGGGCTCGTCAGAAGGCACCTCCACCGGTTTCGGTGCCGTGGGGGTTCCCAGGAGCGCCGGTGGCACCAACCCACACGCATCAAAGGTCGGCCTGGAGGCAATGAATTCCTCCCGATCCTTGCGTTGGAACAAGGGGACGAAGGCGCTTGGTGGGTACTCCTGGTTGTCCCCAACTATGAGGCGCATGACAGCAGCCAATTCATCATCAGGCAGGGCCCCTGGTCTTGCTACCTCTTGAGCACTGCGTTGGATTTCCCCGAAGAGGAGAGGATGATGCAGCAAAGTAGCATAAGTATTTCCCTCAGTTTTTGAGAACCAAGGTATCAATCCAGTAGGAGGCTACGCGCGAGTCCCTCGTACCTACACAAAAACAATAGCTCAATGCAACCAATGCGCTTAGGGGTTATCAATCCCTTCACGGTCACTTACAAAAGTGAGATATGATAGAGATGATAAATAATATTTTTGGTATTTTTGGTATAGAGATGCAAAGTGAAAAGTGAAAGGCAAAGTAAAAGCAATGCAATAATAAAGTGATGGAGATTGATATGATGAGAAAGAGACCCGGGGGCCATAGGTTTCACTAGTGGCTTCTCTCAAGAGCATAAGTATTCTACGATGGGTGATCAAATTACTCTGGAGCAATTGACAGAATTGAGCATAGTTATGAGAATATCTAGGTATGATCATGTATATAGGCATCACGTCCGAGACATGTAGACCGACTCCTGCCTGCATCTACTACGATTACTCCACTCATCGACCGCTATCCAACATGCATCTAGAGTATTAAGTTAAAAACAGAGTAACACCTTAAGCAAGATGACATGATGTAGAGGGATAGTTTCATGCAATATGATAAAAAACCATCTTGTTATCCTCGATGCCAACAATACAATACGTGCCTTGCTGCCCCTTCTGTCACTGGGAAAGGACACTACAAGATCGAACCCAAAGCTAAGCACTTCTCCCATGGCAAGAACAACCAATCTAGTAGGCCAAACCAAACTGATAATTCGAAGAGACTTGCAAAGATAACCAATCATACATAAAAGAATTCAGAGAAGATTCAAATATTATTCATAGAGAGACTTGATCATAAACCCACAGTTCATCGGTCTCAACAAACACACTGCAAAAAGAAGATTACATCGAATAGATCTCCACAAGAGAGGGGGAGAACATTGTATTGAGATCCAAAAAGAGAGAAGAAGCCATCTAGCTACTAACTATGGACCCATAGGTCTGAAGTAAACTACTCACACTTCATCGGAGGGGCTTGGATGATGATGTAGAAGCCCTCCGTGATCCCTTCTGGCGGAGCTCCGGAACAGGCCCCAAGATGGGATCTCGTGGATACAGAAAGTTGCGGCGGTGGAATTAGGTTTTTAGCTCTGAAGGTTTCATTCCGTTTGGACTCCGTTTGATATTCTGTTTCTCTGAAACACTGAAATAGGCAAAAAAATAGCAATTCTGGGCTGGGCCTCCAGTTAATAGGTTAGTCCCAAAAATAATATAAAAGTGGATAATAAAGCCCAATAATGTCCAAAACAGTAGATAATATAGCATGGAGCAATCAAAAATTATAGATACGTTGGAGACGTATCAAGCATCCCCAAGCTTAGTTCCTGCTCGTCCTCGAGTAGGTAAATGATAAAAACAAATTTTTTGATGCGGAGTGCTACTTGGCATAATTTTAATGTAATTCTTCTTAATTGTGGTATGAATATTCAGATCCGAAAGATTCAAGACAAAAGTTCATATTGACATAAAAATGATAATACTTCAAGCATACTAACTAAGCAATTATGTCTTCTCAAAATAACATGGCCAAAGAAAGTTCATCCCTACAAAATCATATAGTTTAGTCATGTTTCAATTTTGTCACACAAGAATGCTCTCATCATGCACAACCCCGATGACAAGCCAATCAATTGTTTCATACTTTAGTAATCTCAAACCTATAAACTTTCATGCAATATATGAGCGCGAGCCATGGACATAGCACTATGGGTGGAATAGAATATAATGAAGGGGGTTATGTGGAGAAGACAAAAAAGGAGAAAGTCTCACATCAACGAGGCTAATCAATAGGCTATGGAGATGCCCACCGATTGATGTTAATGCAAGGAGTAGGGATTGCCATGCAACGGATGCACTAGAGCTATAAATGTATGAAAGCTCAACAAAAGAAACTAGTGGGTGTGCATCCAACTTGCTTGCTCACGAAGACCTAGGGCACTTGAGGAGGCCCATTGTTGGAATATACAATCCAAGTTCTATAATGAAAAATTCCCACTAGTATATGAAAGTGATAACATGAGAGACTCTCTACTATGAAGATCATGGTGCCACTTTGAAGCACAAGTGTGGTAAAAGGATAATAACATTGTACCTTCTCTCTTTTTCTCTCATTTTTTGGGCCTTTTCTTTTTATATGGCCTTTCTCTTTTTTTATTCCTCACTTGGGACAATGCTCTAATACTGATGATCATCACACTTCTATTTATTTACAACTCAATGATTACAACTCGATACTAGAACAAAGATGATTCTATATGAATGCCTCCGGCGGTGTACCGGGATATGCAATGTATAAAGAGTGATATGTATGAAAGAATTATGCCCGGTGGCTTTGCCACAAATACTATGTCAACTACATGATCATGCTAAGCAATATGACAATGATGAATGTGCCATGATGAACGGAATGATGGAAAGTTGCATGGCAATATATCTCGGAATGACTATGGAAATGCCATAATAGGTAGGTATGGTGGCTGTTTTGAGGAAGATATAGGGAGGTTTATGTGTGAAAGAGCGTATCATATCACAGGGTTTGGATGCACCGGTGAAGTTTGCGCCAACTCTCAATGTGAGAAAGTGCAATGCACGGTACCGAAGAGGCTAGCAAGGATGGAAGGGTGAGAGTGCGTATAATCCACGGACTCAACATTAGTCATAAAGAACTCACATACTTATTGCAAAAATCTACAAGTCATCAAAAACCTCGGTACTACGCGCATGCTCCTAGGGGGATAGATTGGTAGGAAAAGACCATCGCTCGTCCCCGACCGCCACTCATAAGGAAGACAATCAAATAACACCTCATGTTTCAAATTTGTTGCATAATGTTTACCATACGTGCATGCTACGGGACTTGCAAACTTCAACACAAGTATTTCTCAATTTCACAACTACTCAACTAGCATGACTTTGATATTATTACCTCCATATCTCAAAACAATCATCAAGCATCAAACTTTTCTTAGTATTCAACACACTCATAAGAAAGTTTTATTATTAATCTTGCATACCAAGCATATTAGGATTTTAAGCAAATTACCATGCTATTAAGACTCTCAAAATAATCTAAGTGAAGCATGAGAGATCAATAGTTTCTATAAAATGAATCCACCACCGTGCTCTAAAAGATATAAGTGAAGCACTAGAGCAAAACTATAAAGCTCAAAAGATATAAGTGAAGCACATAGAGTATTCTATCAAATTCCAAATTATGTATGGCTCTCTCAAAAGGTGTGTATAGAAAGGATGATTGTGGTAGACTAACAAGAAAAGACTCAAATCATAAAAGATGCTCCAAGCAAAACACATATCATGTGGTGAATAAAAATATAGCTCCAAGTAAAGTTACCGATAGAAGTAGACGAAAGAGGGGATGCCTTCCGGGGCATCCCCAAGCTTTGGCTTTTAGGTGTCCTTAGATTATCTTGGGGGTTCCATGGGCATCCCCAAGCTTAGGCTCTTGCCACTCCTTGTTCCATAATCCATCAAATCTTTACCCAAAACTTGAAAACTTCACAACACAAAACTTAAAGTAGAAAATCTCGTGAGCTCCGTTAGCGAAAGAAAACAAAAGACCACTTCAAGGTACTGTAATGAACTCATTCTTTATTTATATTGGTGTTAAACCTACTGTATTACAAATTCTTTATGGTCTATAAACTATTTTACTAGCCATAGATTCATCAAAATAAGCAAATAACACACGAAAAACAGAATCTGTCAAAAACAGAACAGTCTGTAGTAATCTGTAGCTAGCGCAAGATCTGGAACACCAAAAATTCTAAAATAAATTCCTGAACGTGAGGAATATATATATTAATCATCTGCAAAAAGAATTAACTAAATAGCACTTTCCAAATAAACATGACAGCAGTTCTCTTGAGCACTAAAGTTTCTGTTTTCTTACAGCAAGTTCAACAAGACTTTCCCCAAGTCTTCGCAACGGTTCTAATTGGCACAAACACTAATTAAACACAAAAAACACAACCAAAACAGAGGCTAGATAAATTATTTATTACTAAACAGGAGCAAAAAGCAAGGAATAAAAATAAAATTTGGTTGCCTCCCAACAAGCGGTATCGTTTAACGCCCCTAGCTAGGCGTAACAAGCAAGGATAGATCTAGGTATTGCCATCTTTGGTTTTCAAATTTTTAGCAGAATGAAGCTCGAATCCGGGAGGTTCTTTACGTTTCCCTTCATATTCTGAAATTTTTAGATCTAAAGAATCCAACCGCTTATTGCAAAGGGTAATCAACATATTCATGCGGTGAATATTTCCACTAATGTTCTTAAGAGGTTCAAGAGATTTCTGCAAGATTTTAGTAACTTCACAATTTTTTTCAAAAACTTTTGTCTCTTCCTAAGTAGGATGAGGCCCCTTTTGTTGAGGTAGTGTTCCCACTATACCATCTATAATTTCAAGTGCAATATGGGGATCAATTTCAATAAAATTGCCTTTGGCAACGCAATCCAAGAGTTGTCTATGAGACATATTTAATCCAACCTAAAAATTGCGAAGCAAAATTCTCAGATTTATTTAAGAGGTACAATTATGTTGAGATTCCATTATTCTCAACCAGGCATCTTTTAGGTTTTCTCCTAACCTTTGTTTAAAGTGAAAGATTTCGAACTTAGGGGTCAATGGAGAAGATAAGGGACTAGCCATAACGACAAGCAAACAAACTAACACACAAGCAAACAAAAAGCAAACGGGCAAAAAGAGGCAAATAAAGAAACAAAGGGAGGATAGAGAGAGAGAGAGAGAGGGCGAATAAAACAGCAAGGGTGAAGTGGGGGAGAGGAAAACGAGAGGCAAATGGCAAACAATGTAATGCGGGAGATAAGGATTGTGATGGGTACTTGGTATGTTGACTTTTGCGCAGACCCCCCGGCAACGGCGCCAGAAATTCTTCTTGCTACCTCTTGAGAACTGCGTTGGATTTCCCTGAAGAGGAGATGCAGCAAAGTAGCGTAAGTATTTCCCTCAGTTTTTGAGAACCAAGGTATCAATCCAGTAGGAGGCTACGCGCGAGTCCCTCGTACCTACACAAAACAATAGCTCACCACAACCAACGCGCTTAGGGGTTGTCAATCCCTTCACGGTCACTTACGAAAGTGAGATCTGATAAATAATATTTTTGGTATTTTTGGTATAGAGATGCAAAGTGAAAAGTAAAAGGCAAAGTAAAAGCAAAGCAATAATAAAGTGATGGAGATTGATATGATGAGAAAGAGACCCCGGGGCCATAGGTTTCACTAGTGGCTTCTCTCAAGAGCATAAGTATTCTACGGTGGGTGAACAAATTACTGTTGAGCAATTGACAGAATTGAGCATAGTTATGAGAATATCTTGGTACGATCATGTATATAGGCATCACGTACGAGACAAGTAGACCGACTCCTTCCTGCATCTACTACTATTACTCCACTCATCGACCGCTATCCAGCATGCATCTAGAGTATTAAGTTAAAAACAAAGTAACATCTTAAGCAAGATGACATGATGTAGAGGGATAGTTTCATGCAATATGATAAAAACCCCATCTTGTTATCCTCGATGGAAACAATACAATACGTGCCTTGCTGCCCCTTCTGTCACTGGGAAATGACACCGCAAGATCGAATCCAAAGCTAAGCACTTCTCCCATGGCAAGAACAACCAATCTAGTAGGACAAACCAAACTGATAATTCGAAGAGACTTGCGAAGATAACCAATCATACATAAAAGAATTCAGAGAAGATTCAAATATTATTCATAGATAGACTTGATCATAAACCCACAGTTCATCGGTCTCAACAAACACACCGCAAAAAGAAGATTACATCGAATAGATCTCCACAAGAGAGGGGGAGAACATTGTATTGAGATCCAAAAAGAGAGAAGAAGCCATCTAGCTACTAACTATGGACCCGTAGGTCTGAAGTAAACTACTCACACTTCATTGGAGGGGCTTGGATGATGATGTAGAAGCCCTCCGTGATCGATTCCCCTTTCGGCGGAGCTCCGGAACAGGCCCCAAGATGGGATCTCGTGGATACAGAAAGTTGCGG
This sequence comes from Triticum aestivum, assembly GCF_018294505.1. NCBI lineage: Eukaryota > Viridiplantae > Streptophyta > Magnoliopsida > Poales > Poaceae > Triticum > Triticum aestivum. The sequence continues at coordinate 91,358,468 of NC_057806.1, read as the reverse complement.
CGGTGGAATTAGGTTTTAACTCAAAAGGTTTCATTCCGTTTGGACTCCGTTTGATATTCTGTTTCTCCGAAACACTGAAATAGGCAAAAAATAGCAATTCTGGGCTGGGCCTCTGGTTAATAGGTTAGTCCCAAAAATAACATCAAAGTGGATAATAAAGCCCAATAATGTCCAAAACAGTAGATAATATAGCATGGAGCAATCAAAACTTATAGATACGTTGGAGACGTATCAGGCCTCAGGCGGGTCATGTTCCCCTCTTCTTCAAGCTCCCATAGGGGGCGTGCACGCGCCTGGAGTGGAGCTACTCGCAGGGTCAAGAACTCCCTCAGAAGCATGACCCCCGTCACCTTTGCCGCCCTCGCGTTGCCCGGCTTCAGGTCGGTCACCATCTACCCCAACACTAACGAGGCCCGCTCATCAGCAAGATCCGCCCTGGGCCATCCCCCGTGAAGAGAGGGCGCCACCATAGGCAACGCCAGACGCGGATCAGCGCACTTGGCGTCCATCATGACCTATTTGGACCGAATGTTGTCGACCCTCTTCCCGGTGCTCGAGATCGAGTTGGCCTTGCCGGATGCGATGAAGTTTGCGCACCCGGAGATGTGACCCTCGCTGACACGGAGGAAGAAGAAATGGCGCAGGAGCGCCACGGACGGCATCACGCCTAGGTATGCCTCACAGTAGTTGGCAAAGATGGACATGAGGAGGACAGAGTTGGGATGGAGATGCAACGCGTGCAGCCCGTAGTGGTAGAGGACTTCGTAAAAAATCAGAGAAGGGAGGAACCAACCCGACGACGACACTGCTCGAGAAGAAGGGGAAGAAGGTGCTTTCCTCAGGCTCCGGCACGTCCGAGGCAAGCCAGAGCTCGGTCCCCCCCACTCATTACTTTCGCCCGCCATCAGCAGGCGTACAGAGGCGAGGATCTTCTCCGTGATGGAGGGCGCCTCGAGGGCTGGCTCATACCAAGCCAGCACCGAGGAAGCCTTGGCCTTGCGCAGCACCATGAATCACAGCTACGGGATGAGATTGGGGCGGATTTGGAGATAGTGGTGGCGGAGAGCAAGGAAGGGGATCTGGAGCAAGGCGAAGAAGAAGCGATGAAGGCAAGTGCTACCTGCGCCAGCCTTTTGTCAAGTCATGCAGTTGCCGAGGCAGTGTGGGGAAGCAGAGACGCCCATGTCCAATCAATCGCCATGCGTCAACCGAGGCCGTAGGCTTTTGGGGGCCTGCGGTGCTCCGTACTTAACCCTTGGCTTCGCCGGGAAGCCAAGCCCGAGCACACCTTGGGTCCGGGGGCTACTTTCGGCATTCTGGGAACGGGGGTCCCTAGACTTGCGTGCCTGCGGCCCGCGGCGTGGCTAAGCCAGCAGGTCGTACGGCCCATCTTCATCAACAAGGCATCCAAGACCCTCGCAAGGAGCCAAGCCTCGCGAGGCGGACGACATAAGACCTCCTCTTGAATGGCCTAGTCGGGCAGGCTCCCGAGGAGCGGAGATATCTAGGCGAGGCAAACCTCATGAGGCTCTTGTGACGTGAGCCATGACGATCGACACCAGGCGGGCGCCAGGCGGGCGCCAGCGTCCTTGTTTCCACTTTGGTGCAAAGGAGGCCTGCGCAGGCGAGGAGTACCGAGGCATCAGGCAAAGGTTGCCATAGTGCAACAAGACTAAGACCAGAAGGGCGACAAGACGGAGGTCATCATGGAGCCCAAGACGGCGTCACCACCAGAGCCTTTGGCAGGCGAAGACCACTTTTGTCAGGATGGCTTGTACTATAGCTGCCCCCCTTCAAATTAGCCTGCCATTGTTGGCTCCCTTCCCTCTCAATATTTGGGAAGAGGACCAGGGCCTCTATAAATAGGACTAGCCACCACCATAGGCAGAGGAGAAAAAAGGGGAGGACGACAGAGAGAGAGAGAGAGAGAGAGCCTGAAGATCATCCCCACACACACAAGTTAGCCAGGAACGAGAACACCTCACTCTCAGGAGGCTGTTCTTCCCCTTGTATTGTTCATCATCAGCCCAAGAGGCAATCCACCACCACCACACTGGAGTAGGGTATTACACCACAACGGTGGCCCGAACCAGTATAAATCTTGTGTCTTTTTGTGTTGCGAGTTCGTTGAGTTCATCCGCGAGATCTTAGCGAGCTAGGGCATAGATCGATGGGAGGAAAAGACTTCGCGCACACCCCAGTGTTTGAACCTTAAGGGTTTGCCGGAACCCCACATCCGACAGGTGCGGACGGCTTCCACTTCCGCCCACTTGGTGAACTTGTCGATGGCGACGTAGAGGTAGCGGTAGCCCCCTAGCGCTCGAGGGAATGGGCCCAAGATATCCAGCCCCTAGACCGCGAACGGCCATGTGAGCGGTGTTGTCTGGAGGCCCTGAGTTGGCTAATGGATCTGCTTGGCGTGGAACTAGCAGGCTTCACAGGACTTCACCAGCTTGGCTACGTTGTTGAGCGTCGTGGGCCAGTAGAACCCACTATGGAACACCTTGCCGACGAGGGTCTGTGACGAAGAGTGGTGTCCGCAGTCACCGCTGTGTATGTCCATCAACATCTCCTTCCCCTAGTCCCTGGAAATGCAACACAACGAAACATCATTCAGTCGCTTCATGTACAACTCACCGTCCCTGATGCAGTATGCCGTGGCTTGACGGGCCACGCGCTCTGCATCCTCTTCCTTCTCCGGTAGTGCCCCTTGCATCAGATATTCCTTGAACTCCTTGGTCCAACATCCCTCCTAAGGCTCAAGCGGCAAGAGAAAGCGTGCTCCTGAGCTTGGGCCACAAGCTGGGGCTCCCGTGGCTGGCGGTTGTGGGAGTTCTTCCCGAGGCTGCGCCATGCTTGAAAGTGGTGGCGTTGCTGACGGCTTGAAGAGCCGCTCCTCGAAGACGCCAAGTTCTTGGGGCTGCCACTTGGATGCCCTCCTGGCGATGTCGTCGGCTTCCTTGTTGGTGCCGCAGGGCACATCCTGCACCTCTAGGCCTAGGAACTGTTTTCTATCTTACGCACTTCTCCGAGGTACGCCTCCATGTGCTCGTCCTTTGGCTCGTACACTTTGTTGGAGAAGTTGACGAGGAACTGTGAGTCGCCCCTAATGGTGGGTCGCTTTACTCCTAGAGCTGCTGCGGCCTTCAAGCCAGCTATGAGACCTTCTTATTCTGTGATGTTGGTGGAGACCTTCTCGCCTTGCTGAAAGCATAGCTGCACAGCGTAGTAGAGCTTGTCCTGCGTGGGCGAGATGAGTACTGCTCCAGCCCCTGCGCCCTGATGCGCGCAGGCCTCGTCAAAGTACATGACCCATCCGTCGGGTGCCTCACTCCCTGGCGAGGTAGACTGGTCCTCGCCCACTTCCAGTGCCGGGGCGTCCGTCCATTCCGCCACAAAATCCATGAGCGCGTCTCCCTTGATGACCATGGTAGTGGTGAACTCCAACTGGAACGCCTACAGCTCGATGTTCCATTCAGCGACCCTTCCGGCAGAGTTGGGGCTCCTAAGCACCCTCTCCAATGGATAGGCCGAGACGACTTTGATGGGGTGGCCCTGGAAATAGTGCTGCAACTTGCGTGAGGCCACCAGGAGTGCGAGCAGGAGCTTCCGAGGCATGGGATATTGTGCCCTCGCGTCCCGCAACACTGTGCTGACGAAGTACACCGGGTGCTCGACGAGGACCAGCGTGTTGGTGAGGCTCGCGTCTTGTGTGAGCTGGGGTGCTTCCTGAGATGACGTGACCCCTGGCGCTCGGTCGCTTGCAGGAATCTCTGTGGCACCATATTGCCGAGCTCGGTCTTTCGTTGCTGCCGTTGCAGCTCTTGCCGCGCCTTCCTGATCTTGCGTTGTCTCGGCTGGCGATGCGGCTGGGTGCGGCGGTCTCTTGGCCTGGTGCTCTTCCTGAACCGCCACCAGCGCGACGCTGGCAGAGTATGGGGTGGCACCAAGATAGAGTACTAGAGGCTCGAGAGGTCGTGGCACCACCAGCACCGGCGGGCTGGTCAGATATCTCTTGAGGTCTTGGAAGGCTCGGTCGGCCTCTAGAGTCCACTCGAACGGGCCCTTCTTCTTCATCAACTTGAAGAAGGGTAAGGCGCGCTCTCCCAGCTTGGAGATGAAACGCCCCAATGCAGTCACTCGACCAACTAACTTCTGCATTTCCTTGAGGGTTTGCGGCGGGCTCATGCCCTCTATGGCCTTGATCTTCTCCGGGTTTGCCTCGATCCCTCTATGTGATACGAGGAATCCTAGCAGCTTGCCGGAAGGTACGTCGAACACGCACTTTTCTGGGTTAAGCCGCAAGTTCACCTGGCGTAGGCTCTCGAAGGTCTCCTCCAGGTCTTGCATCAAGGTTCTCGCCTCCCAAGACTTCACCACAATGTCGTCGACGTAGGCCTCCATGTTTCTCCCGAGTTGTCGCCCTAAAGCGATGTGCATCAACCGCTGAAAGGTCGCGCCCGCGTTGCGCAGCCCAAAGGGCATGCAAGTGTAACAGTATACCCCACACGAGGTCAGGAAGGCTGTCTTCTCTACATCTTCCACTGCCATCTTGATTTGATGATACCCTGAGAACGCATCCAGGAAGCACAGTAGGTCGCACTCGGCAGTGGAGTCGACAATCTGGTCAATGCACGGGAGAGGGAACGGATCTTGTGGGCATGCCTTGTTGAGGTTGGTGAAGTCAACGCACATTCGCTCCTTCCCGCCTTTCTTCGGCACCATGACTGGGTTCGCCAGCCATTCGGGGTACCTAACCTCACGAATGGCACCTGCCGCCTCTAGCTTGCGGGTCTCTTGAACGATGAAGGCCTGCTTTTCCGTGGACTGCCGCCTCGCTCGCTGCTTCACGGGGCGCACATTGGGGCATACCCTCAAGTGGTGCTGAATCACCTCTCTCAGGACCCCCACCAGATGATTGGGCTCCCATGCGAATATTTCCTTGTTCACGCGCAAGAACTTCACCAATGCTTCCTCATGGCTGGGGTCGAGGCTGGCGCCTATGGTGAAGGTGGCTCCTGACGGGTCGTCCTCGTCGACTGACACCTGTTTGGTTTCTGCCTTGTCTTGGGTGAATACCTGCTTCTTCTTGGTCGGCGCGGCCTCCTTGGACTCAGGGGTACCAGCGCCAATAGACTTCGCTGCCGCGGCGGTCCTGAAGGCAAGTTTGAGTACCATCACGGCCTCCTTGGCGTCCCCCTTGACGGTGAGGGCATCTTTGCTTCCAGGCATCTTCATGAGGTTGTAGGCTGGATGACTCACCGCCATGAACTGGGCCAGAGCCGGGTACCCGAGGATGGCGTTGTAAGGGAGGCTGATGCGGGCGATGTCGAAGTCGACCAGCTCGGTGCTCGCGCGTGCCGAAGGTGACGGTGAGGCGGATCTACCCCAGGGAGCAGGCGGCGCCACCGCCGACTCCCGAGAAAGGCTTGCTGAGGCTGAGCCCTTCGAGTGGCACGTGAAGAAGGCTGAAAGCCTCTACGGAGAGCAAGTTGAGGCCGGCGCCGCCGTCGATGAGGATCTTGGTGACGGCCACGTCGCAGATGGTGGGCGTGCAGAGCATCAGAAGCATGCCCGAGCCAGTGGTGGTGACGGGGTGGTCTTCCGAGCTGAAGGTGAGATCAGCCTCAGGTGCGGCCCAGCCCGGCGGAGGCCCCGAGCGCGTGGAAGCGGCACCGATTTGGCGGAGGAACGGCTTGATGTGGCGCTCTGAGGGAGGCGCCTGTGAGCCGCCTAACAGGGCCGCGACCGTGTGGTGCGCCAGTGTAGCGTAGTGCAGTGAAGAGGCCGCAGAGCTCCTCCCAAGATGCCACTATGGATCCGGGAAGGTTGAGCAGCCAGGCGCGTGGCTCGCCGGCGAGGGCCATGGGAAGCCAGTTGGCCATGACCTTGTCATCACCCCCGGCTTCGAGGACGGCCTCCTCGTACGCCAGCAGGAAGGCTGACGGATCTGCCGCGTCGTCGTAGCGCGGCGGCATCTCCGGCTTGAACTTGGGTGACCACTGCACCCGTCGCAGGGCAGGGGCCAGGGCTCGGAACCCCCTGGCCCCGTCATCTACGCTGGTCGTCGGAGTCGGTGGCGAGGCACCTGCCATGTGGGCATAGCGCGATGTCGACGCAGCGCAGATCGACGGACGAGAAGCTACGACGCACCCCTACCTGGCGCGCCAAATGTCGGATCTGGGGTTCCGGCAATCCCTTGAGGTTCGAACACTGGGGTGCGAGCGAAGGTTTCCTCCCTATCGATCCACGCCCTAGCTCTCTAAGATCTCACAGACGAACACGACGAACTCTCAACACAGAAAGACACAAGATTTTACTAGCTCGGGCCACCGTTGTGGTGTAATACCCTACTCCAGTGTGGTGGTGGTCGATTGCCTCTTGGGCTAATGGTGAACAGTATAAGAGGAAGAACAGCCTCCTGAGGTCGAGGTGTTCTTGTGTTTGGTGAGTTTGTGTGTGTGAGGATCGAAATCAACTGTTGACTTGTGATGGTGCCGATCCGATGCCCCTCATGGTGGTGGCTAGTTCTACTTATATAGGCCCTAGTCCTCTCCCCAAATATTGAGCAGGAAGGGAGCCAACAACGGCCAATTCGAAAGGGGACAACTAGTACAAGCTATCCTGACAAAAGGTGGTCTTCGCCTGCAAAAGGCTCTGGTCATGACGCCGTCTTGGGCTCCACGGTGACCTCCGTCTTGCCGTCCTTCTGGTCCTGGTCTCGTTGCACCAATATGGAAACCTTTGCTTGATGCATCGGTACTCCGTGCCTGCGCTTGCCCCCTTAGCACCAAAGAGGAAATAAGGACGCTGCGCACGCTGGCGCCCACCTGGCCTCGATCGTCATGGCTCACGTCACGAGGGGCCTCGCGAGGTTTTCCTTGCGTTGATCTCTCCGCCCCTCGTGAGCCTTCCTGGCGAGGCCGCTCTTAAGGAGGTCTTGCGTCGTCCGCCCCACGAGGGTTGGCCCCTCGCGAGGGTCTTGAATGCCTTCTCGATGAAGATGGGTCATACGAACCTGCCAACCTAGCCACGCCGTGGGCCGCAGGCAGGCATGTCTGGGGACCCCCATTCCTAGAACACCGACAGAAGCCCTGCTCCAGTAGCTTCATCATCACCGTCATCACGCCGTCGTGCTGAAGAAGCTCTCCCTCGACACTCTGATGGACCATGCGTTCGTGGGACGTCACCGAGCCGAACGTGTGCAGATCGCGGAGGTGCCGTACTTTCGGTACTAGGATCGGTCGATCGTGAAGACGTATGACTACATTAACCGCGTTGTAATAACGCTTCCGCCTATGGTCTATGAGGGTACGTGGACAACACTCTCCCCTCTCGTTGCTATGCATCACCATGGTATTGTGTGTGTGTAGGATTTTTTTTGAAATTACTGTGTTCCCCAACAGTGGCATCCGAGCCAGGTTTATGCGTAGATGTTATATGCACGAGTAGAACACAAATGAGTTGTGGTCATTGGTATATACATATTGCTTGCCATCACTAGTTGATTCTTGATTCAACGGTATTGTTGGATGAAGCGGCCCATACCGACATTACGTGTACGCTTACGCGAGACTGGTTCTACTGACGTGCTTCGCACACACATGGCTGGTGGGTGTCGGTTTCTCCAACTTTAGTTGAATCGGATTCAATGAACAGGGTTCTTTCTGAAGATCAAAAAGCAATCACTATATCGCGTTGTGGTTTTTGATGCGTAGGTAAGAATGGTTCTTGCTCAGCCCGTAGCAGCCATGTAAAACTTGTAACAAGAAAGTAGAGGACGTCTAACTTGTTTTTGCAGGGCATGTTGTGATGTGATATGGTCAAGACATGATGCTAAATTTTATTTTATGAGATGATCATGTTTTTTAACACAGTTATCGCCAACTAGCAGGAGCCATATGGTTGTCGCTTTATTGTATGAAATACAATCGCCATGTAATTGCTTTACTTTATCACTAAGCGGTAGCGATAGTCGTAGAAGCAATAGTTGGCGAGACAACAATGATGCTTTGATGGAGATCAAGGTGTCAAGCCGGTGACGATGGTGATCATGACGGTGCTTTGGAGATGGAGATCAAAGGCACAAGATGATGATGGCCATATCATATCACTTATATTGATTGCATTTTATGTTTATCCTTTATGCATCTTATTTTTCTTAGTTCGACGGTAGCATTATAAGATGATCTCTCACTAAATTTCAAGGTATCAGTGTTCTCCCTGAGTATGCACCATTGCTACAGTTCGTCGTGCCGAGACACCACATGATGATCGGGTGTGATAAGCTCTACGTTCACATACAATGGGTGCAAGCCAGGTTTGCACACGCAGAATACTCAGGTTAAACTTGACAAGCCTAGCATATGCAGATATGGCCTCGGAACACTGACACCAAAAGGTCGAGCGTGAATCATATAGTAGATATGATCAACATAGTGATATTCACCATTGAAAACTACTCCATCTCACGTGATGGCCGGACATGGTTTAGTTGATTTGGATCACATGATCACTTAGATGATTAGAGGGATGTCTATCTAAGTGGGAGTTCTTAAGTAATTTGATTAATTGAAATTTAATTTATCAGGAACTTAGTCCTGATAGTATTTGCATAACTATGTTGTAGATCAATAGCTCGCGATGTAGCTCCTCGTTTATTTTTGATATGTTCCTAGAGAAAAATAATTTGAAAGATGTTAGTAGCAATGATGCAGACTAGCTCCATGATCTGAGGTTTATCCTCAATGCTGCACAGAAGTATTATGTCCTTGATGCACCACTAGGTGACAAAACTGTTGCAAGAGCAGATGCAGACGTTATGAACGTTTGATAAGCTCAGTGTGATGACTACTTGATAGTTTGGTGCACCATGCTTTACGGCTTAGAACCGGGACTTCAAAAATGTTTTGAACAACATGGAGCATATGAGATGTTCCAAGAGTTGAAATTGGTATTTCATGCTCATGCCCGTGTTGAGAGGTATGAGACCTCTGACAGTACTTTGCCTATGATAACGCACAAGTATAGGGGATCGCAACAGTTTTCGAGGGTAGAGTATTCAACCCAAATTTATTGATTCGACACAAGGGGAGCCAAAGAATATTCTCAAGTATTAGCAGCTGAGTTGTCAATTCAACCACACCTGGAAACTTAATATCTGCAGCAAAGTGTTTAGTAGCAAAGTAATATGATAGTGGTGGTAACGGTAGCAAAAGGTAACAATAGTAAAAGTAATGTTTTTGGTATTTTGTAGTGATGATAGCAATAGCAACGGAAAAGTAAATAAGCGAAGAACAATATATGAAAAGCTCGTAGGCAATGGATCAGTGATAGAGAATTATGCCGGATGCAGTTCATCATGTAACAATCATAACCTAGGGTGACACAGAACTAGCTCCAGTTCATTGATATAATGTAGGCATGTATTCCGAATATAGTCATACATGCTTATGGAAAAGAACTTGCATGTCATCTTTTGTCCTACCCTCCCGTGGTAGCGGGGTCCTTACGGAAGCTAAAGGGATATTAAGGCCTCCTTTTAATAGAGAACCGGAACAAAGCATCAACACATAGTGAATACATGAACTCCTCAAACTACGGTCATCACCGGTAAGTATCCCGATTATTGTCACTTCGGGGTTAACGGATCATAACACATAATAGGTGAATATAGACTTGCAAGATAGGATCAAGAACACTCATATATTGATGAAAACGTAATAGGTTCAGATCTGAAATCATGGCACTCGGGCCCTAGTGACAAGCATTAAGCATAGCAAAGTCATAGCATCATCAATCTCAGAACATAGTGGACACTAGGGATCAAACCCTAACAAAACTAACTCGATTACATGATAGATCCCATCCAACCCATCACCTTCCAGCAAGCCTACGATGGAATTACTCACGCACGGCGGTGAGCATCATGAAATTGGTGATGGAGGATGGTTGATGATGACGATGGCGACGGATTCCCCTCTCCGGATCCCTGAACGGACTCCAGCTCAGCCCCCCGAGAGGTTTTAGGGCTTGGCGGCGGCTCCGTATCGTAAAACGCGATGAGTTCTTCTCTCTGATTTGTTTCTCCCCGAAACACAATATATGGAGTTGGAGTCGGAGAGGCAACAGGGGGGCCATGAGGTAGGGGGCGCGCCCTAGGGGGGCAGGCGCGCCCCCACCCTCGTGGAGTGGTGGTGGGCCCCCTGGCCTTCATCTTTTGCAGGTATTTTTCATATTTTCTGAAAAGTCGCTCCTTGAAGTTTCAGGTCATCCTAAGAACATTTGCTCCTGCACGTAAATAACACCATGGTAATTCTGCTGAAAACAGCGTCAGTCCGGGTTAGTTCCATTCCAATCATGCAAGTTAGAGTCCAAAACAAGGGCAAACATGTTTGGAAAAGTAGATACGTTGGAGACGTATCAACTCCCCCAAGCTTTAACCTTTGCTTGTCCTCAAGCATTTCAGTTGACAAACTGAAAGTGATAAAGAAAAACTTTTACAAACTCTATTTGCTCTTGTTGTTGTAAATATGTAAAGCCAGCATTCAAGTTTTCAGCAAAGATTATAACTAACCACATTTGCAATAACGCATAGGTCTCAAGTTTACTCATATCAATAACATAATCAACTAGCGTAGCCATAATAATAAATCTCGGATGACAACACTTTCTCAAAACAATCATAATATGATATAACAAGATGGTATCTCGCTAGCCCTTTCCGAGACCGCAAAACATAAATGCAGAGCACCTTTAAAGACCAAGGACTGACTATACATTGTAATTCATGGTAAAAGAGATCCAGTCAAGTCATACTCAATGTAAACTAACAGTAATGAATGCAAATGATAGCGGTGCTCTCCAACTGGTGCTTTTTAATAAGAGGATGACGAATCAGCATAAAAGTAAATAGATAGGCCCTTCGCAGAGGGAAGCAGGGATTTGTAGAGGTGCCAGAGCTCGGTTTTGAAACAGAGGTGAATAATATTTTGAGCGATATACTTTCATTGTCAACATACAACCAAGAGATGGCGATATCTTCCATGCTACACACATTATAGGCGGTTCCCAAACAGAATGGTAAAGTTTATACTCCCCCTTCCACCAACAAGCATCAATCCATGGCTTGCTCGAAACAACGAGTGCCTCCAACTAACAAGAGTCCCAGGGGGAGTTTTGTTTGCAATTATTTTGATTTAGTTTGCATAAAGCATGGGATTGGGCATCCCGATGACCAGCCATTTATCTCGTAAGTGAGGAGCGGAGTCCACTCCTCTTGAGAGTAACCCGCCTAACATGGAAGATACAGACAAACCTAGTTGATACATGAGCTATTCGAGCATACAAAACATGATATTTATTTGAAGGTTTAGAGTTTGGCACATACAAATTTACTTGGAACGGCAGGTGGATACGGTATATAGGTAGGTATAGTGGACTCGTGCGGAATAACTTTGGGGTTTAAGGAGTTTGGATGCACAAGCAGTATTCATGCTTAGTACAGGTGAAGGCTAGCAAAAGACTGGGAAGCGACCAGCTAGAGAGCGACAACAGTCATGAACATGCATTAAAATTAATCAACACCGAATGCAAGCATGAGTAGGATATAATCCACCATGAACATAAATATCGTGAAGGCTATGTTGATTTTGTTTCAACTACATGCGTGAACATGCGCCAAGTCAAGTCACTTAAATCATTCAGAGGAGGATACCACCCTATCATACCACATCATAACTATCTCAATAGCATGTTGGCACGCAAGGTAAACCATTATAACTCATAGCTAATCAAGCATGGCACAAGAAACTATGATCTCTAGTTGTCATTGCAAACATGTTTATTCACAATAGGCTGAATCAGGAACGATGAACTAATCATATTTACAAAAACAAAAGAGGTCGAGTTCATACCAGCTTTTCTCATCTCAGCCAGTCCATCATATATCATCATAATTGCCTTTCACTTGCACGATCGAATGATGTGAATAATAATAATAGTGCATGTGCATTGGACTAACCTGGAATCTGCAAGCATTCAATAAATAGGAGAAGACAAGGCAATATGGGCTCTTTTGTCAGATAAACAATAATGCACATAAGAGCCACTTCAACAATTTAATTATGGTCTTCTCCTATCGACCCCCAAAGAAAAGAAGAGAAATAAAACTATTTAGAAGGGAGAGCTCCCAACAAGTAAAAGAAGAACATGAAATCTTTTTGGGTTTTCTTTTTAATTACTACTACAAGCATGGAAATTAAACTGATTAAAAGCTACAACTAATTTTTTTGGTTTTTTCTTAAGGTTTATTAAACACACAAGAAGAAAGCATAAAAAGGAAAATACAATAGCGTGGATGATACAATGAAAAAGTATGAGCACCAGCATCTAGCAATGAGTGTGTGAGCATAAATGTAATGTCGGTGGGAAATACGTACTCCCCCAAGCTTAGGCTTTTGGCCTAAGTTGGTCTATGGCCACAGCTGGCCTGGCGGATATCCATAATAATAGTTGGGGTCATAGTGAGAAGAAGAAGAGGAAGACTCCGATTGCCACTGGCTGACAATCATCTCCGGATCCCACTAGTAATTAGATTGTCGTGAAGGATCAACTTGTGGTTCCGACTCTGGCTCCTCAGCTAGTGCAGGGTTCCGATAGGCGTGAATAGCCTTCAACGAAACAAGGTATGTGCCTGAAGATAAATCAAACAAAGAAGGAGAAGGCAGGGTAATAGTCTCAGGATGATGTTTGTTAAAGAACAATTGATATTTAAGCTCTCCTTCCATATTCTTAACAATAAAATCATGTGCCACCATACTTTTATAATCTAGATAAACACGAGGCAACACTTTTTCTTCCTTCTCATAATGCCTAACAAGTATGTTAAAATGTGCAGCTAGGCGTGAAGCATAGATGCCTCCAAAGATGGGGCCCTTTGTACGGTTCAGCTTAACCGTTTGGCAATAATGCCGCCCATTCTAACAGAGTTATCACCATATAAACCGTGGAGCAAAATAATAATATCAGGGATACTAAGGTTTCCATAGTTTCCGCGACCAATTAAGCAACGACTAGCAAATAATGCAAAATAACGTAAAACAGGAAAATGTATGCTAGTGATTCATGCATCGGAAACCTTCCTTCTTTCCCCTACAGTGATAGTATCAATAAACCTCTCCACATCATCGCGATGTGGCTCTTCTGTCTTGCCCTCAAATGGGACTAAACAAACCCGACAAAAATCATAAAGTGGCATCTCCTTATGCTCATCATATAAATAAAAATCCACCGTAGGTGGTGAGCTCCTAGAATGGAAATGAAAGTTTTGCACAAATATATTTGTGAGTAAGAGATACTGATCGCATTGGTCATGGAGGAAAGCGGTAAGGCCTGCATTCTTAGCCAATTCATGAAAATCTTCATAAATCCCGTCTGCTCTCAAGAAATCCTCAGAAGGCCATTCACACGCCCGAACCTCCGTGGTGCGAGGCAGATTATACTTAGGCTTCGGTGCCTTTTCCTTCGAGCTTTGGCTCGATGAGCCCCTCAAAAGTTTCCTCATCATTTTCTGAAAAATTCTGAAATTTTTAGTAACTACAAAATAAAGGTAAACCAAACTCAATAATATTGGTAGCAACTACTCCTACAAGTGCCTAGGGCCTATATCATGCATCAAAACTACTTGGAACCATATAAATTTGACATGCAAGCTCAAGAAAAGGGTCACCTAAGCAGCAAAAATTTGCAATGAATAAAGCACTAGAACAAAAACTAATTGGACCAATGGAGGAGTCACATACCAAGGAACAATCTCCCAAGCAGTTTTGTGAGAGGTGCTTTGAGCAAGGAGATCGAAAATGGCAGCAAAGTGAGCTAGAACTCGTGCTTGAGATGGATATTCGTGTTTGTGGGAGGAAGATGAAGTGTGTGGGTGCAGGAATAAGTGGAGGAGGGCCACCGTGGGCCCACGAGGCAGGGGGCGCGCCCTCCACCCTCATGGGCAGGTGGTTGACCCCCCTGCTGTGTTCTCAGTGCCAAATATTCTGGAAAAAATCATATTTAAATTTTAGGGCATTTGGAGAACTTTTATTTTCGAGGTATTTTTATATTGCACGGATAATCAGATAACAGGCAGAAAAATATTTATTTTTATTTTATTTAATATAAATAACAGAAAGTAAAAATGGGATACAGAAGGTTGTGCCTTCTAGTTTCATCCATCTCATGATCATCAAAAGCAATCCAGTAACAAGGTTGATCAAGTCTTGTTAACGAACTCATTCCGAATAACATGGAACCGAAGAAATTTCGAATAACACTATGTTACATCAAACGGGATATGCACATCCCCAATAATAAGAATATCATATTTCTTCTTGGCAGTAGGAAGAGGAAATTCAAAACCTCCAAATATAATCGATGGCATTTTTCCAATAGAGTTGATACTATGAACTTGAGGTTGTTTCCTCGGAAAGTGTACCGTATGCTCGTTACCATTAACATGAAAAGTGACATTGCCTTTAGTGCAATCAATAACAGCCCATGCAGTATTCAAAAAGGGTCTTCCAAGAATAATAGACATACTATCGTCCTCGGGAATATCAAGAATAACAAAGTCCGTTAAAATAGTAACGTTTGCAACTACAACAGGCACATCCTCACAAATACCGACAGGTATAGTAGTTGATTTATCAGCCATTTGCAAAGATATTTCAGTAGGTGTCAACTTATTCAAATCGAGTCTACGATATAAGGAGAGAGGCATAACACTAACACCGGCTCCAAGATCATATAAAGCAGTTTTAACATAGTTTCTTTTAATAGAGCATGGTATAGTGGGTACTCCTGGATCTCCAAGTTTCTTTGGTATTCCACCCTTAAAAGTATAATTAGCAAGCATGGTGGAAATTTCAGCTTCCGGTATAATTAGCAAGCATGGTGGAAATTTCAGTTTCTTTGGTAATAATATCTTTCATGTACTTAGCATAAGGATCGGTTTTGAGCATATCAGTTAATCGCATACGCAAAAAGATAGGTCTAATCATTTCAACAAAGCGCTCAAAATCGTCATCATCCTTTTTCTTGGATGGTTTGGGAGGAAAAGGCATGGGTTTCTGAACCCAAGGATCTCTTTCTTTACCATGTTTCCTAGCAACAAAGTCTTTCTTATCATAACATTGATTCTTTGATTATGGGTTATCAAGATCAACAGCAGGTTCAATTTCTATGTCATTATCATTACTAGGTTGAGCATCATCATGAACATTATTATTAACATTATCACTAGTTTCAGGTTCATTACCAGATTGAGTTTCAGCATCAGAAATAGAAATATCATTTGGATTCTCAGGTGTTTCAACAATAGGATCACTAGAAGCATGTAAAGTCCTATCATTTTTCCTTTTCTTCTTTTTAGAAGAACTAGGTACGTCTATATTATTTCTCTGAGAATCTTGCTCAATTCTCTTAGGGTGGCCTTCAGGATACAAAGGTTCCTGAGTCATTCTACCAGTTCTAGTAGCCACTCTAACAACATTATCATTATCTTTACTATTCAATTCATTGAGCAAATCATTTTGAGCTTTAAGTACTTGTTCTACTTGAGTGGTAACCATAGAAGCATGTTTACTAATAAGTTTAAGTTCACCTTTCACATTAGCCATATAATCACCCAAGTGTTCAAGCATATTTGAATTGTATTTCAATTGTCTACCAAAATAAGCATTAAAATCTTCTTGCTTAGCCATAAATTTATCAAACTCATCTAAGCATGGGCTAGCACATTTAGTAAATGGGATTTCATCTTTATCATATCTATAGAGAGAATTTACCTTTACTACCTGTGTCGGGTTATCAAGACCATGAGTTTCTTAAATAGGTAAAGGATTAAGATTATATGTTTCTTCAACAGGTGGTAAACTAAGACCATGTATTTCTTCAATAGGAGGTAAATTCTTAACATCTTCAGCTTTAATACCTTTTTCTTTCATAGATTTCTTTGCCTCTTGCATATCTTCAGGACTGAGAAATAGAATACCCCTCTTCTTCGCAGTTGGTTTAGGAATAGGCTCAGGAATTGGCTCCGGAGGTGTCCAATTATTTTCATTTGTCAACATATTATTCAATAGAATTTTAGCTTCATTCAGTGTTCTTTCCCTGAAAACAGAACCAGCACAACTATCCCGTAATCTCTGGAGGCATCGGTTATTCCATTATAAAAGATATCAAGTATTTCATTTTTCTTAAGAGGATGATCAAGCAAAGCATTAAGTAATTGGATAAGCCTCCCCCAAGCTTGTGTGAGACTCTCTTCTTCAATTTGCACAAAATTATATATATCCCTTAAAGCAACTTGTTTCTTATGAGCAGGGAAATATTTAGCAGAGAAGTAATAAATCATATCCTGGGGACTATGCACACAACCAGGACCAAGAGAATTAAACCATATATTAGCATCACCTTTTAACGAGACCGGAAATATTTTAAGGATATAAAAGTAACAAGTTCTCTCATCTTTAGTGAACAGGGTGGCTATATCATTCAATTTAGTAAGATGCGCCACAACAGTTTCAGATTCATAACCATGAAAAGGATCAGATTCAACCAAAGTAATTATATCAGGATCAATAGATAATTCATAATCCTTATCAGTAACAAAGATAGGTGAAGTAGCAAAAGCAGGGTCAGGTTTCATTCTAGCATTTAGAGATTGCTTAGTCCATTTAGCTAATAACCTTTTGAGTTCATTTCTATTTTTACAAGCTAAAATAGCTAAAGAAGCTTCTTGATCAAAAACATAACCCTTAGGAATAACAAGTGATTCTTCATCATCACATTCATCACTTTCACTAGTATCATCAGATTCAATATTTTCAATCTCTCTAGCCCTAGGAAGTTGTTCATCAAGAAAATCACTAAGTGGCACAGTAGTATCAGGCATAGAGGTAGTTTCATCATAAGTATCATGCATAGCAGAAGTGGCATCATCAATAACATGCGACATATCAGAACGAATAGCAGAAGTAGGTGGAGGTGTCGCAAGCTTACTCATAACAGAACGTGAGTCAAGTGCAAAGCTAGATGGTAGTTCCTTACCTCCACTCGTAGTTGAGGGATAGATCTTCGTTTTTGGATCTCTCAAGTTCTTCATAATGATAAGCAGATATATATCCCAAGTGACTCAAAGAATAGAGCTATGCTCCCTGGCAACGACACCAGAAAATAGTCTTGATAACCCACAAGCATAGGGGATCGCAACCGTTTTCGAGGGTAGAGTATTCAACCCAAATTTATTGATTCGACACAAGGGGAGCCAAAGAATATTCTCAAGTATTAGCAGCTGAGTTGTCAATTCAACCACACCTGGAAACTTAATATCTGCAGCAAAGTGTTTAGTGGCAAAGTAATATGATAGTGGTGGTAACGGTAGCAAAAGGTAACCATAGTAAAAGTAATGTTTTTGGTATTTTTTAGTGATGATAGAAATAGCAACGGAAAAGTAAATAAGCAAAGAACAATATATGAAAAGCTCATAGGCAATGGATCAGTGATAGAAAATTATGCTGGATGCGGTTCATCATGTAACAGTCATAACCAGTTCATTGATATAATGTAGGCATGTATTCTGAATATAGTAATACGTGCTTATGGAAAAGAACTTGCATGACATCTTTTGTCCTACCCACCCGTGGCAGCGGGGTCCTTATGGAAACTAAAGGATATTAAGGCCTCCTTTTAATGGAGAACCGGAACAAAGCATTAACACATAGTGAATACATGAACTCCTCAAACAACGTTCATCACCGGTAAGTATCCCGATTATTGAAACTTCGGGGTTAACGGATCATAACACATAATAGGTGACTATAGACTTGCAAGGTAGGATCAAGAACACTCATATATTGATGAAAACTTAATAGGTTCAAATCTGAAATCATGGCACTCGGGCCCTAGTGACAAACATTAAGCTAGCAAAGTCATAGCAACATCAATCTCCGAACATAGTGGACACTAGGGATCAAACCCTAACAAAACTAACTCGATTACATGATAGATCCCATCCAACCCATCACCGTCCAGCAAGCCTACGATGGAATTACTCACGCACGGCGGTGAGCATCATGAAATTGGTGATGGAGGATGGTTGATGATGACGATGGCGACGGATTCCCCTCTCCGGAGCCCCGAACGGACTCCAGCTCAGCCCCCTGAGAGGTTTTAGGGCTTGGCAGTGGCTCCGTATCGTAAAACACGATGAATTCTTCTCTCTGATTTGTTTCTCCCCGAAACACAATATATGGAGTTGGAGTTGGAGTTGGAGAGGCAACAGGGGGCCCACGAGGTAGGGCGCGCACCCTAGGGAGGCAGGCGCCCCCACCCTCGTGGAGAGATGGTGGGCCCCCTGGCCTTCATCTTTTGCAGGTATTTTTCATATTTTCTGAAAAGTCGCTCCGTGAAGTTTCAGGTCATTCCGAGAACGTTTGCTCCCGCACATAAATAATACCATGGTAATTCTGCTGAAATAGTGTCAGTCCGGGTTAGCTCCATTCAAATCATGCAAGTTAGAGTCCAAAATAAGGGCAAAAGTGTTTGGAAAAGTAGATACGTTGGAGACGTATCAGCCTACAAGATGGAGGAGAATAGCTCAACCAATGAGCATGTGCTCAGATTGTCTGGGTACTACAATTGCTTGAATTAAGTGGGAGTTAATCTTCCTCATAAGATAGTAATTGACAAATTTCTCTAGTCACTATCACCAATTTACTAGAACTTAGTGATGAACTATAATATGCAAGGAATGACGAAAGTAATTCCCAAGCTCTTCGCGATGCTGAAATCGGCGAAGGTAGAAATCAAGAAATAGCATCAAGTGTTGATGGTTAACAAGACCACTAGTTTCAAGAAAAGGGCAAAGGGAAAGAAAGGGAACTTCAAGAAGAATGGCAAGCAAGTTGCCACTCCCATGAAGAAGCCCAAAGCTAGAACCAAGCCTAAAACTGAGTGCTCATACTGCAAAGGAAATGGTCACTGGAAGTGGAGCTGCCGTAGATACTTGGTGATGTCTACTACACAAACTTCTTCTTGTAGACGTTGCTGGGCCTCCAAGTGCAGAGGTTTGTAGGACAGTAGCAAATTTCCCTCAAGTGTATGACCTAAGGTTTATCAATCCGTAGGAGGCGTAGGATGAAGATGGTCTCTCTCAAGCAACCACTACAAAAAAAATGACACATCCGTGACATTTTGGGCCGAACGATTTTTTTTCTGTCATACATATGACACTTCTATGACGATAATTGTGACAAAACCCGGTATCATCATAGATGTGGTGGGCTCCTACTTCTATGACAAAAAAGCATGACAAAAATGGGCTTTTTGTCCTGGGCGGGCCGGAGACGCAACTGCATGACATTCTTTGGGCCGTCCATGACGGAAAAAACCGTGGTAGAAGCGAGGGGGAGGAAAATTTCGGGGAGTTCCCAGTTACGGTGGGATGTCGGGGGCTGAGCGATGCGCGTTTCTCTCATACACATACGCGCATGTGTGTGAGGCGTTGGCTCTAACTGAACCTGAGCGAGGCGTTAGGCTCTAACAGAACCCGAGCGATTGCACTGCAGGCTACGCATTACTGAACCCGAGCGATCGATCGATGGATGTTAACTGAACCCGATCGAGCGATTCCTTTGCTACTGCTGCTAACTGAAGCCGATCGATGCTACCTCTGGGATGAACTATGAGTGTTGTGGGGGGGGGGGGGGGTTGGATGAACAGTGAGCGGTGGCGTTGCCTCTGGATGAACAGGACCCCGTGGTGTGGTGGAGGACTGGATGAACAGTAGACGGTGGAGGGGTGCCCGTGGAGGGGTGGTTGAACATGACCCCGTGGTGTGGAGGGCTGGATGAACTGTAGATGGTGGAGGGGTGCCCGTGGAGGGGTGGTTGAACAGTAGCCGGTGGAGTAGTGCGCGGTGGAGGTTGGATGAACAGGAGCCCGTGGAGGTTGGAGGAGGTCGACGGTAGCCCGTGGAGGCTGGAGGAGGTCGACGGTGGAGATGAATAGTATCCCGTGGAGTCCTGTTTTGCGGTACGCCACACCTCTCCCGATGAACAGGACCCCCGTTTCGACCGTAGCGCTCCAACACAAGTCCGTTTCATCCGGTTTGCGGTACGCCACACCCCTCCCGATCAACAGGGCCCCCGTTTCAATCGTAGGAGGTCTGTTTCCTCTGTTTTGCAGTACGCCAGACCCCTCCCGATCAACAGGACCCCGTTCCAAATGTAGGAGGTCCGTTTCCTCCATTGTGCGGTACGCCATGCCTCGTTTCCATCGCCTGTTCCGTCCAAGCCCTCTTGATGAACACGACCACGCATTCCGTTCCGACCAAGCCGGTTGGCTCCCACGTGTTCCGTTGCCTCCCGATGAACATGATGCATTCTGTTGCCTCTCCATGAACACGACGCATTCCGTTGCCTCCCCATGAACATGATGATGACGCTGTTTCTCCGTTCCGACCCAGCCATGTACACGAGCCCTGACCGTACGTACGCGCGAGTAGGCGTTCGAGACCCCGCCCGTATGTACACATACGTGACCTTATTTTCTTTCTTGCACCCAGGCCGCTGTACATACGTGTACATGCTACGTGCGCGCCTCTACTACGACACGTACGCACCTCTACTACGACACGTGCGCGCCTCTACATCCACCAGTATATATGTACATACACGTTCGCGACCAGAATGACAACACTACGTACGCTTCGACCAGGTGGGTCCCGACTGTCAGGCACTTCCTTGCCTGCGAAGATGTAGCTGGTGGGTCCCAGCAGTCAGGGGGGTGAATCGTTTTTTTAGATGCACTTCCTTGGGTGCAAAGATGTAGCTGGTGGGTCCCAGCAGTCAGGGGCAAATATTTTTTTCGCGAAATACGGTGGCCCGTCCGGTGGGTCCCCGCTGTCAGGTGGAGGAATAATTATTTTGCACGTAATAAGGAGCCACTTCCTTGCTGTGGTCGTGGACCCAACTGTCAGCCTCTCCATGTATAGTCCACGTCCGATGGAAGCCGTTCCTTGACCACGTTGACCACGCGAGCCTAGAGCACCAGGGCGGTGGACAACGACGAGGCCTAGGAAGGGGACGACGCAGAGCCGGGGAAGACGCCGCAGTGGATGCCCATGCGTAGAGGAGTACGAGGGTTCACTGGTTCGCTGCGGTGTGAGGCTCCCGTCGCCGCAGAATAACAGGGGGTGTGGGTGAGTAGAGGGATGGCCTGGCCAGCGGTGGGAGTAGTAGGGGCGGTGAGGCCTCCGCCGCATCGCAGCCGGCCACGGGAGGCAGGAGCACGATGCACGACCGGCGCTGGTTTGGGCGGCTGGAGCAAGAAGACCAGAGGTTAAAGAAGCAGTACGGCCGTTGGAAGGACATCGTACGGTCACTGGAGCTAGAATCGTGCATATTAACTAAGTTGACAAAGCCCTCCGTCCCCGTCAACTTAGTAGGCCCACAAGTCAGCCTACCACTATACTAGGTCCCAGCTAACAGGGGGAGTATTCATTTTTTTGTGCGTAATAAGGAGGCACTTCCTTGCGTGCGAAGATATAGCTGTGGGTCCGAGCTGGCAGCGGCGGTAACGTTTTTTTCGTGAAATACAGAGGCCCTTTTGGTGGGTCCCTGATGTCAGGTGGAGGAATCATTATTTTGCGCGCAATAAGGAGGCATTTCCTTGCGTGCGACCGTGGACCCAGCTGTCGGCCTCTCCACGTACAGTCCACTTCAGATGCATGTCAGTCGTTGACCATGTTGACCAGGCCGCGTCGAGAGCACCAGGGCGGTGGATGACAGCGAGGCCTAGGAAGGGAACGACACGGAGGCAGGGAAGACTCGGCAGAGGGGAGTATGACTGTACGAGGGTTTACTGGTTCGTCTGCCATCGCCGGAGAATAACAACAGGTGTGGGTGAGTAGAGGGATGGCTAGGCCAGCGATGGGAGTACAGTGGGGCGGTGAGGCTTGCATGGCAGCACGGCCGACAGTGGGGAGGAGGGAGCAGGCAGTCCCGTCGGCGCTTGTTTGAGCGGCTGGAGCAGGAAGAGCAGAGATTGAAGAAGCATGACGGCCGTTCGATGGACATCCAACAGTCACTGCTTGTGTGTCAACCTTTTTTTAGGAAAGCCTCAAATCTGTGGAAAACAACATACAACCCATCTGCCATTATTTCAAATAATTTACAGCCCATTTGCTAATTCTTAAGGCTTTTTTGGAGCCCATATTCTTTTTGTTAGCATTACAGCCCATATTGTGGCCACAGTTAAAAAAATATACGAAATTTTGCATATTTCGGTGCGGTCCGAACTGTTTTTAATCCCGAAATTTTGACTCATTCAAACTGATTTTAAAAATAAGTGTATATCAATATAAAATCCAACAAATTCTCCATGCATAAAAATTAATGTAATTTAAAATCTCGAAATGAAAAAAGATATTGGAAACTAATTGCCGATTTGACGTGTTTTAAAAATGTACAACCCATTTCTCATTACTGATGGGCCATTTTCTCGGCCAGCCGAATGAAAGCTCTCCTCGTCTTGAAAGATTTGCAGCCCAACAGGCCTGACAAAGCGACTTACTTGGCAAATCACAAAAAAACTGGGCTCTGGCCGTGGACCCAGCTGTCAGCCTCTCCACGTACAGTACTCTTCCGATGGAAGTCATTCCTTGACCACGTTGACCACGCCACGCGGTGAGCACCACGGCGGTGGACGATGGCGAGGCCTAGAAAGGGGACGACGCGGAGCCGGGGAAGACGTGGCAGTGGAAGGCCGCGCGGAGAGGAGTACGAGGGTTCACTGGTTCGGCTGCGGCATGAGGCTGCAGTCGCCGCAGGGCCTGGCCAGCGGTGGGAATATAAGGGGGCGGTGAGGCCTCCGCGGCAGCACAGCGGGCCACGAGAGGCAGGAGCATGCGGCACGACCGACACTGCTTTGGGTGGCTGGAGCAAGAAGACCAAAGGTTGAAGAAGCACTAAGGCCGTTGGATGGACATCGTTCGGTCACTGGAGCTAGAATCATTCATATTGACTAAGTTGACAAAGCCCTTCATCCCCGTCAACTTAGTAGGCCCACAAGTCAGCCTCCCACCAAGGTGGGTCCCAGGTAGCCGGGGGAGTATTCATTTTTTTGTGCGTAATAAGGAGGCACTTCCGGTGGGTCCGAGATGACATCGGGGGGAATGTTTTTTTCGCGAAATACGGTGGCCCGTTAGGTGGGTCCCAACAGTCAGGGGGCAAATGATTTTTTCACAAAATACGGTGCCCCGTCCAGTGGGTCCCTGCTGTCAGTTGGAGGAATCATTATTTTCCGCGTAATAAGGAGGCACTTACTTGCTGCGGCCGTGGACCTAGCTGAGACTCTCCACATATAGTATACTTCCGATGGAAGTCGTTCCTTGACCACGTTGACCTCGCCGCGTTCCGTTGCATGCATGCATCCATGGGCGTGGTGCGTCCCCACTGTCAGCCTCTCACGTACAGTCATCTTTCGATGACTCTCGGTTGTTGACCACGTTGACCACACCATGCCGAGCGCACCCAGACTGGAACGACCTGGAGATTGGGAAGACGGGGCAGTGGAGAAGCAGATGGAGAGGAGTAGGAAACTTCATTGGTTCGGGTGCGCGGCAGCACAGCCGCGGTGCCGCCCACGGGAGACAGGAGCAAGAACAAAGGTTGAAGAAGGAGCAGGACTGTTGGATTAACATCCAACGGTCCAACTGCTAGAATCATTTGTTGATTAAGTTGACAAAGCCATGCGTACACGTCCTCTTAGTTGGCCCACAAGTTAGTCACCAAATCTGACGGGTCCCAGCTGTCAACGGGATGAATAATTTTTTTCGCAAAACAAGGAGGCACTTCCTTCCATGCGAAGATACAGCCGGTGGGTCCCA
Organism: Triticum aestivum; assembly: GCF_018294505.1. Taxonomy (NCBI): domain Eukaryota; kingdom Viridiplantae; phylum Streptophyta; class Magnoliopsida; order Poales; family Poaceae; genus Triticum; species Triticum aestivum. The sequence goes on along the minus strand of NC_057806.1, from coordinate 91,334,530 downwards.
GCTGTCAGGTGGAGGAAACATTTTTTTCAGCTTAATAAGGAGGAACTTTCCTTGCGTACGACCATGGACCTCGTGGGTCCCAGCCGTCAGGCTCTCCACGTACAGTCCTCTTCCGATGACTCTCATTTGTTGACCACGCCGCACTGAACGCAGTGAGGCGGTGGACGACGACGAGGCCCCGGACGGGAACGACTCGGAGATGGGAAAACGTGGCAGTGGAGTCGCAGATTGAGAGGAGGAGAAGGGTTATAACTAGTTCTGTTGCGGCGTGGGGCTGTAGTCTGTGGAGAATAACAGGAGGTGTCGAGGGGTGGAGGGATAGCCTGGCCGGCGGTGGGGTAGCGCTTCGCAGCGATGCGTGCTAAGCAGAGCCGCTAGCCGCCGGAGGCCGGACCAGGCGGTCCCGGCGACGCTGGAGGAAGAAGACGAGAGATTGAAGGTGCATGCCGGCCGTTGGATATAAATTCAATGGCTATGGATGACACAGTCATTTGTTGACCAAGTTGACAACGCCCTGCGTAGGCTTCGACCTATTGGCCCACATGTCAGCCTGCAAAAATGTGGCATATATTTAACCCATGTTTTCTAGAATGTACAGTCCATTTGCTGGGCTGGGTGAACAAATAATTTCGCGTCAATCAGGCCCATTTATATTTTCTAAGAAATCCCAGCCCATTTGCACTTCCTTGAAATACACGTATTAGGTGGGCTCGTTATATATATAATGTTATGTTAGAAGGAGCAATTAATATCAAAGAATAAACCGGAGAGGCACATTATATATATATATATAATTAAGAAATTAGCGAGTTATTGCTCAAAATAAAAATGAGCGCGTTATTATTAAATTGGTCCTTAAAATCTTCGCAAGCTTTTGTACGCAATCACCAGGATTTTCCTTGCCTGTGAGTCAAAAACAACCAGGATTTTCCTTGCCAACTTCCGTTAAACATTTACTTTTATAAGTTAATAACACGTGGGATGTTTTTATAATTTATATATAAGTGTCTATAAAATATACGATAATAGTAATTATATAAATCTTTCCCTAATAATAAAGCACGGATTGACTCTTTGGGTTCACCATCACAATACGCTTCTTTCCGTGAATTTATGCTTTCAGTTTTTTTCCGTTAGTTTTGATCGACAGACCGTCCAATTGCTGCGAGGCGGTACTAAAAACTTTGTCCATCCAATTGGTCCATGTCCACATTCTCTTATTGGGCCTGCACGCATGTTTCGGCTTGCATGCACACTTCTGTATCTGTACCTTACCTGATTTTCACACATGTACTCGGAGTAATCCCACCTCGATTGCTTACATGAAAGTCTACCAGTTTATATACCTGGAAAATTGCATATCAACAACGAGCCTCTTGAATCAACAAACACAGAAAGAGAATGGAGGGAAATTGTACAACAAAACGGCAGTCTGGCGTGAAGCTGTTTAGTCCGGCGCTCGCCGGGGTGAGGAAGCGGAGGCGCAGCGCGCAGATGCCTGCGACGCAGCCTGTTCCACATCCTGGCCACCTCTATACCACACATGACATGGACACGAGTGCGGCGGCAGGGTGGCTTGAGGCTCGTGGTGGACCGGATCCAGCGAGGGGAAGGTCGGATTCGTCGGCTTGGAGAGGGAGGTGTGGATGAGCACGCGGGACAGAGGGCAGAGGAGAATGGAGGCGGAATGCCGAGGTCGGGCTGTGGACTCGGAGTGGAGGAGCCACGGAGAGGCCCGGGAGCCACCACGGCAGCCACTAGAGCGAGATGGGCCTGGCCATGCTCGGCGATCGTCAGCCGACTTCGTGTTTCTCTACTGATGATCCCTGACCACGTGTTGCCCGGGGTCGGCTACATGTTGTTATCTCAGTTTGCTTGGTAGTTTCATTCTTGCTTAAGATTAGACCTAGCCGTGTAGATGCAGATGGACACTGGAGGTACAGTGTTGGCACTGATGACTTGGATAAAAATATTTTTGTATGCATTCCGAGTGGGTCAGTCTATATACACTTAAATTTTCACATTCAGTTTCCTTCAGTTAGATGACAGCAAGGAGATAATGCACTCCTTTTTCTGAAAAAATATCGTAAGGGACATCTTTTGGAAGAATGACGAGCCATGTTGGTCATAGTTGGATTGAAAGAATTACAACTTTTTTGTGCCAAATAATCAAATATAGCACTGGTTCAGAAAAAAAAACCAAAACCATGAGAAATGTTGTTGTTGGATGTCAGTGCGCATCATATATCCTCTTGGCCATGCCGGTCATAATAGCAACAACTTTCTTCAGGCTGGTGATGCTCATATTGTCAATCATTCTCACTGTGGTGCCTGAGACAAAAACTCCTATGGCAGTTTGGTAATTTATGATGTTATTACACCGGAGCACATGTAATGACAGACCCGGTAAAGAAGAATAGAACGTAAGTGTGTGCCATATTTTTTTCCCGATGCAACGCACGGGCCCTTATGCTAGTATATATAATGTGGTTAGAAGGGAAAACATAAATTGGACACAACATTACTTTTATAAGAGACCTGCGTTTTATACCCCACAGTAGGCATACTAACAAGTTCACACACAAATACAACAGAAAAGGTAAACATTCATATCAAACTCAGGTTCACAGGACACGTTCATATTCATAGCCAACATTCACTATCAACAACTCAAAAGATTCATATATACACAAGCTCAGCATATCTATGCATCCAAATGATTGATAGATCACACGACAATATTCATACATAATTCACAAAAAGATTCAGATATACACATGTTCAGTATGTTTATGCATCCAAATGATTGAGATCACAACCAATATGATCCATGGACGAACTTTAATTACCTTGGGTACAGACTGGTAAATGGTGTTCAATCGGAGGTACTTCTTGCTAAAATTAGTTCTTGTACGAGTAAACTTTCGAGTACATAAGAGGCAGCACAGACAATCTGAACTTTGCTTGTAGGTTTATCCTCAAATAGTGGCCTCGTGCCGAGGGAGGTTTGAGCAACTTGGCCACTACTTTCATCCAACTAGTTTACTGGCTCATCTTGGTCATGTATCTCGCCAAAATTCTACATTGCAGACGAGAAAGGAGGCGGTTGAGAAAATGAACCACCCAAATTTTTTGTGCAGTTCAACTGAAATGGAGCATCCTTGGCGTGCAGACTGATTAAGTGCCAGATGAATATACGCGTCAACCAACTTGTCTGGAATCTTTAGACTCCATGCCATATAGTTCGCTACCATATGTGCCGATAACCAAAAGGCACAAGTTGGGACCAAAGACTGGACTGCGTTTTTCTGGGCTATGCACCAAGCAATATTTTTGGCGTTCACTCTCCTAATACTTGGAGTTTGACAATTGGTTGACGCCGGTTGATACTCGAATGAATATAGGCACTTCTTGTCAACATCGATGCTTGTCTGAGTGAACTTTGGAGTACATAGCAGTAGCATAAGTACCTGTCCATCTGATCATTTTGTGCAGTTCTACTGAAATCACCTGATGTAATGATTTGCCTGCGAGTTCAGGCTCCAAATTACTCCTTTATGAAATCGGCAAACAGTAGCACAATACCAATTACCAATACATATGACAGGCACAATAATCAGGATAAAGACTAGTACCAACCTATGTGAGGTAGCATATTAATTACTATTTCCTTTGACTGGAAGCCGAGATAAGCCAAGCGACTCACAGCAAAGGAAGAAAGCAAGCGGAGATTAGCGACTGATGGGAAAGGACGGATGCTGTCGAGGCAATGAAGCACCCAATGTTTTTGTGCAGTTCCACCAAAATCGAGCATCCCTGTTGGCACATATATTGAGAGAGTGAGATTACTGTAATAGTGGGACTAGTTGATGAAACATACACTAACAAATAGAAGCACCCTCATTATCTTAATGGGTAAAGTTAGCAACATAGTAGTCTTGCTTAAATAGAGGTATTAGTTTATTTAATCAGTGCCAATTAGCTCAACTCAACACTCAAAGCATTGCCATTTATCATAGGTTGCAAAACTTTAACGTGCAAAGATAAAGGAGTTTCTCATGATAGTAGCACGATACAAATAGAGATGACAGCAAACTAATATGGATGAAGGCCTTAGGCCCGTACCAACCTGAGAAAAAAGCTTATTCATGTAGTCCCATAAGAGATGATAAAGCACTCACTGGAATTACACAATAGTATATATTTTTGTGCACTTCAAATGTATGGTTGAAATCACTCTTGTTTACCAGTGCTGAGATTATATTGAAATATTATGAAGAACTTCCAGCAGAGTTAAAGCACTGGCTGGGATACAGTTCATTGTATTGTCTTGTGTAGTTCCACTAAAATGTATGATTGGCACAACATGATCCCTGTTTGCACAAGTAGGAACAAGGTGAAACCTTCATTAACTTAGTGAGGAAGGATAGGAAGACATTAGCATATTACTCAAACAGTAGCATCATATTCATGATGGACAATATGCAAAACATCGCCTCATTGAACCAATGGCAATAAATTGACATGCAAAACAATAGCACTATTATGTCATGACACGAATAATATTCCCTCCTTGCTCCACCACATGATTCACTTCCATAGACAAACATACACACGTACATGATTCATCATAGGGTCCTACTAAAGATTTGTTTAACTCCAACAGGAAAATTAGGCAGTAATAAATTAGTGGTACTTAAGTACTCCTAATTAATTAAGTGAGACAGCAGAAGTGGAAGGGCTCCCTGGAGGATCGTCTCACATGTAAGGTAGTCGTTACCGGAGCCCTTGAATGGCCTCGACCTGAGGCCTCTGGCTTCAACATGATCGCCTTGGCACCGTTTATTCTTCTTCTCCTTCCTCTTCATGCTCTGTTTCTCTTTCTCCCCACCAGTTGGTGAAACCAAGTACATGATTGGACTTCTAATTCAGAATTGGTTTTGTCAGTGAGGGAGTACAAGTGTACTAGTAAAAAAACAACATTATTTTCTCATGGCAGTCGGAAAATAGAGATGAACACATGCATTAAATATCATTCTTACCTAAAGGAAGGTTATGTCGCAAATATGGACGATGAGGACTGGAACACAGATCTCCCTTTGTGCAGTTCCACCAAAATGAACCAACTGTTCCATTCTGACATTCCAGTTAAACAAGACAAAAGTCACTTCTTTTAAGAAGAGTTTTGTGCAATGCACCAAAAGGTCACAACAGCAACCAGGTGAATTGGATATCCCTGTTTGCACAAAAAGGCACAGAGGAAACAGTCAGAGTCTCAAACAATTACAGGCAAAAACATTTGGCTAAACTTGTCGTGGCTTATAACAGTGGCATGGCTTCATTTTTACCAGGGACATTAGATTAAGAACAGTGGGTGCACCAGCAGTCCAGCACCATGTACGTAAAGAAGGGGCATAAAGTGGTGATTCATAGTTTGTTGCCCCGAGAAACAAACATCCAAGAAACATATCTGGGTTGGTCCCATTTTTGTTCACTCTAGCCACCTACTCCTATGTGTGGATAGCAAATCTAGTCCTGGTCATACCACTGTGCACAGCGTTACCCCTATATTTCCCTTTTCGACCAAGAGACCGGTTGGATGACCAGTCTGTACTACTTTCACCCCTTTCCTTCCTGTTTCTACCAAGTCCAATGTACATACTAAATTCCCCCACCCCCACTTTATTTCTTGTTTGAACCAAGTACTACAAGATTCGACTCCATGAAGTAGCTTTACCTCTAACAATAGAAGAAGAAAAATGTGACATTGGACCATCCGATCGAGAGGGGATGAGAGGTAGAAAATGATGCACATGCAGCGATGTAGCAAGCTGGGGAAGTAGAGCTATGGCGGTTTCGAACGAAGATATACCTGAAGGTCGTCGGGATGTGGATAGGTGGGCGGCGAGAGGCCGGATCCGCCCACAGGCAACGACGAAGGGATCGGAGACCTCCGGTGCCGGTGCTCAGCCAGAGATAACGGTGCGGCCAGCAGTGGGTCTCCTCCCTCGCTGTCGACGACGGCCTAAACGCTTCCTGTCGGTGTCAAAACCGGCGGATCTTGGGTAGGGGGTCCCAAATTGTGCATCTAAGGCGGATGGTAACAGGAGGCAGGGAACATGATGTTTTACCCAGGTTCGGGCCCTCTTGATGGAGGTAAAACCCTACGTCCTGCTTGATTTATTCTTGATGATATGAGTATTACAAGAGTTGATCTACCACGAGATCGGAGAGGCTAAACCCTAGAAGCTAGCCTATGGTATGATTGTATGTTGTCCTACGGACTAAAACCCTCCAGTTTATATAGACATCGGAGGGGGCTAGGGTTACACAAGGTCGGTTACAAAGGAGGAGATATACATATCCATATTGCCTAGCTTGCCTTCCACGCCAGGTAGAGTCCTACCCGTACACGGGACGGAGTCTTCAATCTTGTATCTTCATAGTCCAACAGTCTGGAAAAAGGATATAATCCGGATGTCCGGATACCCCCTAATCCCGGACTCCCTCAGTAGCCCCTGAAGCATGCTTCAATGAGGATTAGTCCAGCATGTAGTGTTGTCTTCGGCATTGCAAGGCGGGTTCCTCCTCCGAATACACCACGGAAAAATCTAAATACAAGGATAGTGTCCGACCCTGCAAAATAAGTTCCACATGCCAGCGTTGAGAGAATAATATTTCCACAAATCTAATCTGCGGACACGTTTTGGCAACACGACATCATGCCATGGCCCGGTGATTATTCGAACCATTTTTCTTTAACCAGCCCCGCACATAACGCGAGGCAGTTTCTTGACACGTCTTGTCAAAGCAGAGATTGTGTCCCCCTTATTACGGGATTCTCATCAATACGGGTGTGGGTAACCCAACCGTGCCTAGCACTCCTAGATTTTAGGCAAGTCCCAAACGGCCACGAGGAGGACGCTTGATATTCACCCTCTTTATAAAGGGTCAAGGCTTTTACTTTTTTCCTCCCGTGCTCAATCGAATCCTTCCACCGCCTTGAGTTCTAACACCCAAAGCCCAGGTCAGGTGCTTCGGACCTTCAATCATGTCCGGATCCAGCCTCCAGGGCCCGTGGATGCCCTCCTCCGTCATGAAAGAGGGTATCAAGAAGTTGATGGAGGCAAGATACTTGACCGCCGAAGTCTCGCATCGGCTGCCTGCCCGAGGGCAGGTCGTCCCTACTCCCAAACCCAATGAAGACGTCGTGTTTATCTCCCACTTCCTCCGAGGACTAGGCCTCACTTTGGATCCCTTCGTAAGGGGTTTGATGTTCTATTACGGGCTTGATTTCCACGATCTAGCCCCGGATTCCTTTCTCCACAACTCGGCATTTATTGTCCTTTGTGAGGCCTTCCTCCGCATTACCCCTCACTTCGACCTGTGGCTCAAGACTTTTGATGTGAAGCCAAAGACGGTTGAGGGGGAGCATGCAGCGTGCGGAGGGGCATTAATAAGCAAGATCGTTGGAGCTCCATGGCCAAAGGGTTCCTTTCCAGAGATGTTCGGATTATGGCAATGGGAGTGGTTCTACGTCACCTCTCTCAGAAGTGCCAAGTGGGTAGCTTCCCCCGCCTTTCGCTCGGGCCCTCCACCACAACTGATGTCATGGATCAGCAGGGGGCTGAGCTGGGGTCCAGCCAAGGATGTGCCCATACTGCAAAGCCGCATCCGAGATCTCTTCGAGGGAGATTTTAGTTTGGTTATGGTAGTGCAATTCATGCTGGTTCGTCGAGTCCAGCCTTGCAAACGCCAGCCCCTCCGCTTGTGGGAATTCAACCCAGAAGGACCGCACGCTATTCAGAATTTCCTCGGCCTGACGCATGAGGAGATGTACAAGTCGTTCTTCGGACCCCAAATAGAGTGTTCGGACACCTCCGAGGACGTGGGCCTGAGCAGCAACCGCACCGCGGCCCAAGTAAGTAATCCTCTAGCCGAACACACTGTCTTTCATTCATCATGACGTCATTCTGAAGAATCGCTTTTTGACCAGGACTGGATAACAAAGGCGAAGATGATCTGGTGTTCGGCACCCCTTCCCGAAGGCTTGGACAATCCGGTGCTGGAAAATATGCTTGAGCTAGCACCTTGCCCGATGCCCTCAAAGGAAGATGAAGGGGGAGTAAAGAGGGCGAAAGCGGGCCCCCACTGCTACCTATTCCAAACGAGGGAACGAGCGCCTCCGTGAGGGAGGATAACCAAGGGAAGGAATCTGACATTCCCTCGCCCCGGGGGAGGAAGAGGACTACCTCTGATGATCCGGAAACCAAAGTTTCCAAATGGGAGAAGTAAACTCCACCAGAGGGTCCCGCCTCAGAGGGTGCTCTTTCCGCACAAAGTCCGTCCGGGATCAGCCCTCTAACGAGCTGCAAGTAATCAAAAAGTACTTAATTGTGAAGATATACTACCTTACTTCTGAGGAAGATAATCGAAGCCAGTTCGGATCTGAGCCCTTCTCAGCAGAGCTCGTCTTCGGGGGATCTTCTTTCGAAGATGATGGAGAGCGAAACACCTCCCCCGGACTCCCTGTCTCAAGAAGCAGGCGACCTTGAAGTGTCATCATGGAGAGTTACTCCGGATCCGGCAAGTCCAGAAGGTAATCCCATGGTCACCCGAAGCCCTCAGTATCCGGCTCTTGAAGAGAGCAATCAAAAGAGTCCGACACCACCTGGTATGCGGTCGGACGTACTGAAGGGTCTGCTAGAGCGAGCGACTATCTCAGAAGAGCATCGTACATTAATGTGTATGGTGATTGAAAGGATTTCGTCCACCGAAAACGGGTTGCATGAAGCCTTTATGAGTCTACTGACGGGCTTTGAGGTACGTGGAATGATATGCATTTGTGGTAGTACCGCACATTTTTAGGTGCGCCCTGTGTAGATAGTAGCCCCTGAGACTCTGGTTGTTGTCGAGAACGGCGGCGAACAGAGGATCGTTGTCCCAGGTAATAACCAGACTGCCATTATGTGCAGGTGTCTGAAGCTCCGGTGGCTAGCCGGACTGATGGGGTTGCCGAACTAAAATGGCGACTGGATGCGGCGGATGCCGACATCGAGCTTGTTAACAAGCAGCTTGACGAGGCACAGGGTAGGTGATATTTATAGTGAATGTCACATAGTAAGAGCAGCGTGATGCCAGTATCTTTAATATGTTGTGACTATAGATAGAGCTGCCACCGTGGAGGCCCTGCGGGCGGAGCTTGCCCGAGCCAAGGAGCAAGCAAGAAGTAGTAACGCGGCCGCTTTGCAGGCGGCTGAAGAGTTGAGAGACGAGAAGGCCGCGCATAGCGAGAGCAAAGAGAAAATGGCCAAAATGGTTGTGAAGTTAAAATACACTGCCGACCGCTGCCAGTTTCTTGAAGAATAAAACCGGGTGAAGGCTCCTCGAAAAGTCCATAATGGCGACCAAAGACACCCGCTCTACAATGAGAGCAAAGAAGGAGGAACTGCGTGTAGCCGGGGACATTGTGGCTGGGAAGCCCTTTATGCCGTGGAGGAAGTTTGGCGATCCGCGGTATGCCCCTCTGGATCAGCTGTGGAGTCCGGTCGACGCATATCTGGACTTGGCGGCGAGCGCTATCAACGCGGCCGAATACTTCCGAGACAAAACGGATCATGAAGTGGACAAGCTGTTCTAGTCGCAATTCAACGTTCCAGAGCGTCCGCTTCCATTGATTGATCAGCTTGTCGAATGGGCCAAACTCAATAGATTGTCCGGACTCGCCATGAGGTCTGTCGTGGATCATTTGTGGCCGGAAAGGCTGAAGCCGAACATCTATTTTAGCTTGGTGCAGCAGTTCCTTGTTGTGGTGCCACGCATCAGTGCGATGAAGAGATCGGCGTGCATAGAAGGCTCGTGGATGGCCCTTCCCCGTGTCAAAACATACTGGGCAGAGATGGATGCCACCACTGTCGTGCACAGGGTTCGGCCATAGGCCGAGTGGCTGCCGAGCACTATTTTGAAGAAGTTATTGAGGGCGCTCGTTCGATAGAGGCCCAGTGCTCGAAGAATGTTATGTTTGAGTGACATGTATTCCCATTGTAAAAACAACGTTTTATTGAATTTATCAAGGCTGTATTTATACTTTTGCCCGAAAGTATTGTGATGCCTCCTGTGCGGCCGTTTATGTAGACATGTATATAACCTGAAAGATTGCAGTCGTCGGCTTTAGCCCCCACGCATATAATGCGGGGGTGTTCACAGAAGACGCGTATTAACACTTAATCCAACGTCTTGGTCCTATTAAGGAGGTGATAGCGCAGCGAACTAGGCAACCGGACTATAATGCTTTGACACTTTCACTTAGCCATAGGAGTTTGACAGTGGGGCTACTATATAGCCCCTGGTGGCTCCGCACTCATCCGGATTCGGGGTGCGTACATGCCTAGCCGGGAAACGGCCCTTCGTTAATGTGGAGGAATCCCGAAGATTCGAATAGGTCATCGAGTGGTTGACCAGTCTCACGCTATATCCTGACAGTTAGTTTTCGGCTTTCCCTACTGAGGTGCTCGTCTGGATGAACCAGGGCACAATCGCAGTAGTTCTCCTGGTGCTGCCTTAGCTGATAAAGCGGAACGTAAGGCACCAAAACACAGGAGCCAGGCAAACCCAACATTTGGCCAAAGAGAATGATTCGGAGCTGATGCATATAAGGCCAAACTCGCGACGCCGAACACTCCCTAAGGTATTCGGTCTTTATGGTATAAACCGGGCCTAAACAGTACCCTTTGTAAGAAGCCCCTTGTGTCCAGGTACGTGCATTATTTTGACGTGGCCACATGCCAAGACGTCAGCATCCTTCTCAATTGTGCTGAGAATTCGACGGATTTGTATCAACAAGAGACAGTAAAAAAGGTTTACACAGTGTCTTAATCTAAAAAGAATCCTTGGAGCGGGTCCCTGCTGCACGTCTGCGCCTGTGTCTCCGTTGTGCCGTATCCTGGACGGGTGTAGCACGATGGTCATCTGAAAAAGAGAGGAACTTAATTGAAAAGTTGCCGTGCAAAAGTTAAGTTATACTAAATAAACAATATATAGTTGAAAATGAGTAAAGGTGAGCCTTATTGCCACTTTTGCGCATGCGTTGAGCCCCTTGTATTGTAATAGGGGTATAGACATCAAACCTGTATTAATTACATATAGCTGAGCCGGACTCGTCTAGCCGTGTCCGTGGTCTTAACGACCTGTCAAATGCTTGAGTTGGTGAGGCCGTTTAGTGTGCGGCGGCCAAGGCGGCCGCGCCGTCTTCGGCGCGCAAGGAGCGTTCAATATTTCCATTTACTGTAATGAAGCCGCATGGACCGGGCATCTTGAGCTTGAGGGAAGCGTAATGCGCTATTGCATTAAAGCGAGCAAAAGTTTAGCGTCCGAGTAGTGCTTGATAGCCACTTTGGAATGGAGCGACGTGGAAAGTTAAATTTTCGCTGCGGAAGTTATCGGGGAAGCTGAATATAACCTCTAGTAGCAGGGAGCCCCTGCAGTGAGCCTCTAGGCTTGGCGTTGCTCCTTTAAAGGTTGCATTCCTGCGGCAAATTTTTGTTGGGTCTATCCCCATTTCGCGGACTGTGTCCTGATATGTCAGATTTAAACTGCTGCCGCCGTCCATCAGAACTCAGGTGAAGTGGTATCTATCAATTATTGGGTCTAATACCAAGGCAGCCCATCCTGCACGCCAGATACTTGCCGAGTAATCCCGATGGTCGAAGGTGATTGGTTGAGACGACCAGTGGCGGAGCTCCGTGGTGATAGGCCCTGGGGTGTGTTCCTCTAAAGGTGCCGCTTTGCTTCTCCCTTTTATCACGTGTAACACGTTGACTGTTTTGACTTCTGGTGGGAATTTCTTCTGCTCCCCTGTGCTTTTCTTGTGAGGCTCGTCCTCGTCTTCACTTGGTGTATCTTGCCCCTTGTGTTCGGCGTTGAGCTTGCCGGACTGTTTGAAGACCCAACATTCTCTGTGGGTATGATTTGCAGGTTTATCAGGGGTGCTATGGATCTGACATATTTGATCCAGAATTTTGTTTAGGCTGGACAGTTCGTCTTTGTTGCCTTTGGAGGGCGGCTTCTGCTGGCTTGGCCGAGAGCTTCTAAATCCGGCGTTTACCGCCATCCTCTTCGGGCTGCCTTCTTTATTCTGGCGCTTATTCTTGCTGCGTCGTGATTTCTCGTTTCCATCCCTGACTTCGGATGTACTTGGGTCGCTGGTGCTGCATCGGTCTAACCAGTTGTCCTCGCCCGCGCAAAAACGGGTCATGAGGCTTGTTAATGCTGCCATTGTTCTCGGCTTTTCTTGACCGAGGTGTCTGGCAAGCCATTCGTCTCGAAGTGCTTGAAAGCTGCTAAGGCTTCGGCGTCCGGACAGTCGACTATTTGGTTCTTTTTAGTGAGGAACCTGTTCCAAAGTTTTTGGGCTGACTCACCGGGCTGTTGAGTTATATGACTTAAATCGTTTGCATCCGGTGGTCGGACATATGTCCCTTGAAAAGTTGCCCGAAAGGTGTCTTCGAGCTCTTCCCAGCTTCCGATGGAGTTTTCGGGGAGGCTTTTAAGCCAGTGCCGAGCTGGCCCTTTGAGCTTGAGGGGTAAGTACTTGATGGCGTGGAGATCATCTCCTCGAGCCATCTGGATATGGAGGATGTAGTCCTCAATCCAGACCACAGGGTCTGTTGTTCCATCGTACGCCTCTATGTTTACGGGTTTGAATCCCTCTGGAAATTCATGATCCAACACCTCGTTGGTGAAACATAGAGGGTGTGCGGCACCCCTGTATTTGGGTGTACCGTGGTGTTTGGATGTTTGTTGTGTTGCATTGTATGTTGGAGCGCACTTGCGTGGTCCATAGATGGATCTAGTTGCACCGTCCTTTTGATGCGAGCCCTTACATGGATCACGTACTGGTTTATGTGCGGCGTCGTTTGCCACTTTATGTTGGCTATGAGGTCGTCTATCCGACCGGATGGCTGTTTTATTTTTTAATTGTGGAGGATCTAAGGCCTCCTCATCAAATTCAGGGAGCAACTTTCGCTTCGGATAGCTCTTGGTGTGGCGATTACTGCCGTACTTCGCTGTAGTCTTGAGTACTTCACTCCATTTGATTTTGAGTCTGTCTTGTGCAGCCTTGAGCCATTGCTTCTGTTTTTTCAGGCTCCTCGCCATGGCAACAAGCCTTTGGTGGGCATTATGTTGCTCCTAGCGCCTGTTTGGTGTGGTATCATCTGGACTATTATCTTCGACGGAGTTAGGTTGTTCGTTTTGATTCCCCGTGTTGCCCTGGTCGGGCGATGGTTCACCCTGCCCTATCACTGGGTCTATGTGATCGTTATTTCTGCCGAAGCGGGATTTGGAGCGGCATTTAGGCCGCTGCTTTGACTGCTTCTTGAGGGAACAACCCTTCGCTGCGTCCTTCCGTTCCTCGTTGTTGTTTTCTTTGGGTCTGCGCACCATGTATACGTCATGTGATAAAGTGGGCGTCCAGTGCCCTATGGGCAATGGTTCCTGTTCATCTCCTGCATCGTCGTCCATACCGTCGATGTCTTCGGAGTCGAAGTTGAGCATGTCGGTTAAGTCATCGACAGTGGCTACTAAGTGGGTGGTGGGTGGGCGGCGAATTTCTTCGTCATCCACATCCCAATCCTGCCGGGCGTAGTTCGGCCAGGATTCTCCTGACAAGGAGAGAGACCTTAATGAGTTCAGTATGTCGCCAAAGGGCGAGTGCTGAAAAATATCCGCGGAGGTAAACTCCATGACTGGCGCCCAATCGAATTCGACAGGAACGGGCGCAGGCGGTTCAGAGTCCGTGGCCGGATAAGGATCCGGCAGTTTGGCAACACGGCTCTCGTGAAGGGTAAGGTCGATATTTGGCTCAATCGCCGCAGAGGATACGGCCTCCGTGGTGGGGTCTATCCACCCGTCCATGGATGGCGCAACTGGCTCCGAATTGAGGGTCGGAGCGGCTGCCGGTGCGATTTCTTGGACACTGTCCGATGGTAGAGCTAAATCCTACTCATCGTGACCGCATGGCACACAAGGCAGGGGCTCGAATCCGTCGAAGATCAAGTCTCCACGGATATCGGTCGTGTAGTTTAAGCTTCCAAACCTGACCTGGTCACCAGGGGCGTAACTTTCGATCTGCTCCAGATGGCCAAGCGAGTTGGCCTATAGTGCGAAGCCACCGAACACAAAGATCTGTCCGGGGAGAAAAGTCTCCCCCTGGACTGCATCGCTATCGATGATCATAGGAGCCATCAAGCCTAACGGTGACGACACAGAGGAACTCTCAATGAAAGCACCAATGTCGGTGTCAAAACCGGCGGATCTCGGGTAGGGGGTCCCGAACTGTGCGTCTAAGGCAGATGGTAACAGGAGGCAGGGAACACGATGTTTTACCCAGGTTCGGGCCCTCTTGATGGAGGTAAAACCCTACGTCCTGCTTGATTTATTCTTGATGATATGAGTATTACAAGAGTTTATATACCATGAGATCGGAGAGGCTAAACCCTAGAAGCTAGCATATGGTATGATTGTATGTTGTCCTACGGACTAAAACCCTCCGGTTTATATAGACATCGGAGGGGGCTAGGGTTACACAAGGTCGGTTACAAAGGAGGAGATATACATATCCGTATTTCCTAGCTTGCCTTCCACGCCAAGTAGAGTCCTATCCGGACACGGGACGAAGTCTTCAATCTTGTATCTTCATAGTCCAACATTCCGGCAAAAGGATATAATCCGGCTATCCGGATACCTCCTAATCCCGGACTCCCTCACTGCCCCTCCTCCCCTTCACCGGCGGAGGGGATACGTCTGGATCTGTAACTAGCGGTGAGGATAGAAAGCCAGTGATTTTTGAAGGGAGAAAGACAGTATTACTACCCCTATCTTGTTTAGATCTAGAGAGGATGAGAGTGTGTGAATAGAGCAACCCTAGCAAGCAAGCGCGGAGGCTCCGACCTATATATATGCAGTGGGGTAGTTTTCCTTTTTCACTCCATCAAAACAATCGTTTAAAATTGTGTACTACTACATGCCAGGTCGCAGTTTTTTTAGTTGTTGATTGTTTTTTGAGATAGCTACCCACTTGTTCCAAGTGGTGTTACGGTGTGCCAGGTCGCACTTTGCATCGTTCAAGTCTGGTACTACATGTCCCTCCATTAAATGAACAACCACCCCCTCGTAAAAATTGTGAACAAGCCCACGGCTAAAATTAGCGGAAACGTGGGTTGCCCCAACTTGCATTATTATTTATATTTTCTACTCCCTCCGTTCCTAAATATAAGACTTTTTTATTATCCACACCTAAGACAAGATTTTTTTAATTAGCAGTGAACCCCACATGTCATAGACACAAAAATTGTGGCAAGATTCCCTTAGGCAAGCCAAAGTGTGTCTAACAATTTGAGCAACTCAGGTTAGGCAAGTGTGGAAAGTGTGGGAAAAATAATGTG
>NC_057806.1:90709388-90718764 GCF_018294505.1 Triticum aestivum | reverse complement strand
GCCGCCCGAGGCCCCGCTGGCCGCCGCCGCCACCTCCGCCGCCAGATCCGGCCGGGAGTGGCCGGATCCACCTCTCCTGCGCCTCCCCGCCGCTTCTTCGAGCTCGCCGGAGCCGCCGCCGCCTCGCCGGAGTTCTCGGTTCGCGTGCGTGAACAGTAACCCTAGATCTCGGAGGTTGAATTTTCTCTAAGTCCCTGATATTTTTAGTCCAAGTGCTCATGTTCATGGCTCCGTAACTTTGCATCCGTAGCTCCGATTCATGCATATAGCATATCAAAATGTTCATCTCAAAGAGTACATCATTTCATTCCATTGCATTATTTTTATTTGAGTTCATCTTGATGCCCGAAATGCTGTTAGAAGAGAGATACTTGAGTTAATTGTCAGATCTGCTACTTCGTTTAGCACTTTTGTCATT
Source organism: Triticum aestivum (assembly GCF_018294505.1). Taxonomy (NCBI): domain Eukaryota; kingdom Viridiplantae; phylum Streptophyta; class Magnoliopsida; order Poales; family Poaceae; genus Triticum; species Triticum aestivum. The sequence continues at coordinate 90,718,346 of NC_057806.1, read as the reverse complement.
TTTGCCATGATTAATGTGTGCATGATATGCCCTGATGCTCTACATGTGTTTTGTTAAGGGTTTTGTCATCTTGCCAGAGGTGCAATCCATGTATTTTTGTGATGTGTGTGTTGACTTGTGCAAGCTTGCAAAGTGGTGCACTTGCTAATTCTGTTTTCAGGGACTTAGTAATTTCACTAAGTCTTGGAGCTGTTTATCTCATGATGCCATATGTTCTTGTTGTTTCCTAGTGATCCGTGCCTCGTTTGAGGATGATCAGTAAGGATGTTTTGTTAATCTTGTAGTGCTCTATCCTTCTATGTCTTTGTTTGCAATTATGGAGCACCCTAGATTGAGTCAATCGAGCTCTACTTTTGCTACTTTGTGAATCTGGAAAGATTGTCAACTTGTTTGCAATTTTGCCGATGATGTTGTTGTTGATCCGTGCATGCTATGCTATTGTTCTTGCCATGTATAGCTTGAATTTTGTGCCTTCTTGATGGATGTATGCTTGTATTGCCATGACTTGCACCGTAGTGAGTGCATCGAGCTCATAAACATGCCTACTTGAGTTATATTTCAGCATGTGCCAGTTTTCACTAAGTCTGAACACTGATTATGTTTTTGCTATGTTCACATGCTTGCAATTGTATTTTATGATCCCTTTTGGCTCAAGGTCACTAAGGGACTTTTGTTAAGCTCTTTGAGTAGCTCCATGCCATGCTTTAATTTGCCTTGTTCAGGTCCTGTAGCATGTAGTTTTGTGGCTCCGAAGAGGGCTACCTGATCTGAAATTCCAGACAAGTGTTAATTTCACTAAGTCTGAGATCTGTTTGTCATATGCATTTTTGCCATGCTTGTTTGAACCTGTTAATAGGTGAATTGGCCATAGCTCAGTGCTAGACTTTTGTTAAGCATCTTGAATTCATCCCTGCCATGCATTGTGTTGTCATGTTTGGTTGCTGTAGCATGTTCATCTCATTTCTTTTAGTTGGCTACTTGCTGTAAATCGCAGACCGGTGTCATTTTTGAATCGCATGCCATTTCCAAACCGTAACTCCGATTCCGGCGTTCTTTATATCGTTTTCAAGCGATTTCATCTCATCTTTCCAGTGGCATACTTGGTTTTCCAAGTTGAGGCCAGGTTCATGCATTTCCTGTCATATCTTGCATTTTGCATCCCGCATCGCATCCCGCATAGCATATCATCATCGCATCGTCTTGTTTGGGTTCTTGCACGTGGTTGATTGTATCCTTGTTGCTTGTTTGTCTTGTTTGGGTAGAGCCGGGAGACGAGTTCGCTAACGAGGAGCCCGTTGAGTTTTCTTTCGAGGATCCAGTCAACTCTGACAACTGTGCAGGCAAGATGATCATACCCTCGAAATCACTACTATCATTGCTATGCTAGTTTGCTCGCTCTTTTGCTATGCCATTGCTACGATGCCTACCACTTGCTTTCAAGCCTCCCAAATTGCCATGTCAAACCTCTAACCCACCATTGTCCTAGCAAACCATTGATTGGCTATGTTATCGCTTTGCTCAGCCCCTCTTATAGCGTTGCTAGTTGCAGGTGAAGATTGAAGGCCGTTCCTTGTTGGAACATTTACTTACTTGCTGGGATACCATTATATTATCTTGCTATCTTAACGCATCTATATACTTGGTAAAGGGTGGAAGGCTCGGCCTCTCGCCTAGTGTTTTGTTCCACTCTTGCCGCCCTAGTTTTCGTCATATCGGTGTTATGTTCCCGGATTTTGTGTTACTTACGTGGTTGGGTTATAATGGGAACCCCTTGATAGTTCGCCTTGATTAAAGCTTTTCCAGCAATGCCCAACCTTGGTTTTACCATTCGCCACCTAGCCTTTTTTTCCCTTGGGTTACCGGAGCCCAAGGGTTATCTTATTTTAACCCCCCCCGGGCCAGTGCTCCCTCTGAGTGTTGGTCCGAACCGGGCAGCCTGCGGGGCCACCTCGGGGAAACTCGAGGGTTGGTTTTACTCGTAGCTTGACCTATCTGAGTGTGCCCTGAGAACGAGATATGTGCAGCTCCTATCGGGATTTGTCGGCACATTCGGGCGGTGTTGTTGGTCTTGTTTTAACCCGTCGAAGTGTCTTGAAGAACCGAGATACCGAGTCTGACCGGAACATCTTGGGAGGAGGTCTATTCCTTCATTGACCGTGAGAGCTTGTCATGGGCTAAGTTGGGACTCCCCTGTAGGGATTGAACTTTCGAAAGCGTGCCCGCGGTTATGGGCAGATGGGAATTTGTTAATGTCCAGTTGTAGATAACTTGAACCTTAATTTAATTAAAATGAATCAACTGAGTGTGTTACCGTGATGGCCTCTTCTCGGCGGAGTCCGGGAAGTGGACACGGTGTTGGAGTAATGCTTGCGCAGGTCGTTCTCTAGTTTCTCGCTCGCACTTTGCCTCCTCTTCTCGCTCTCTTTTACGAATAGGTTAGCCACCATATTTGCTAGTCGCTTGCTGCAGCTCCACCTATATTTACCTTGCCATACCTATAAGCTTAAATAGTCTTGATCGTGAGGGTGCGAGATTGCTGAGTCCTTGTGGCTCACAGATTACTATTACACCAGATGCAGGGCCTGATGATTCCGCTCCAGGAGACGCGTATGAGCTCAAGTGGGAGTTCGACGAAGACTCTCAACGTTACTATGTTTCCTTTCCCGATGATCAGTAGTGGTGCCCAGTTGGGGGTGATTGGGACCGTGTCGCATGTTGGGTTCTCTTTTGTTTTGGCGCCGTAGTCGGGCCATGAGTGTTTGGATGATGTAATGTTATTTATGTACTTGATTGACGTGGCGAGTGTAAGCCAACTATGTTATCTCCCCTTTTATTATCATATTACATGGGATGTTGTGAAGATTGCCTAACTTGCGACATATGCCTTCAATGCGATTGTGCCTCTAAGTCATGCCTCGACACGTGGGAGATATAGTCGCATCGAGGGTGTTACAAGTTGGTATCAGAGCCTTCCCCGACCTTAGGAGCCCCATTGCTTGATCGTTATTAGCGGCCGAGTTGTGTCTAGAAAAATGTTTTGAGTCATTTAGGAATTATATATCAGAGAGTTCAGGAATTCTTTTTACTTCCCAGTCTCCTCATCGCTCTGGTAAGGCATCCTGACATAGAGTTTTGACTCTTCTCTTCTCAAATTTCACTAAAAAAAATTTTAGGATCACGCGGGTATCTTGGAATCGTTCTGATGGTTTTATGATGAGAACATTGTCTTGGTGCCTCCTGTCAGGGGTTTAGTGGAAGTGTCCCGGGGAGTTGAGCTCTGAGGTGTTGTCATCATAATTTTATCTTTGCAGTTCTGGAATACCTGAGTCTAGTACGCCGACATCGAAAATCTCTTTTATGCAGTTCGTTGGTGAGATAACCTCGACGCCACCCAGTACTGGGGCGGGAGTTCGGGAGTATCGCCATAACTTGTATAACGGATGCTTTTCGAAGGTTGAGGTAGATGGTTTCCGAAGGTTTCTTGGTTATGTGTTGAAGGATGGATACAGCTGGATGTAGGATTTGCTAGTTTGGGTGAGATATCATGCTTCCCCTGTATCCCCAACACCTGATTGCATAACCGGAAAGGTTCGGGAGTTTCATAGGTTGGAATTCTAGTAGCTCTAGTTCTTCTTCCACGGATATTGGTTTGAGATTGGGATTTCTTACCGATTATTCATTCTTGATCCGTACCTTGTTGATTTATTTCTCTACCTTAATTCTATGTGGCTTCTCAATTTATGTATATGTGACCATTTCAAGAGGAATGCATTCGTTCATTTTGCTCGGATGTGAAGACTATATGTTGCAATTTTCATTCCGTTGGATTCAGCTTCAATATTTCTCTGTCAATGTGCTAATGGTGGTCAACCTCTTCAGGATGGCTCCTCCAACACGCACGACTCTGAATCCTGATCCGCTACCACCTCCACCTCCTCCAGAGGCATGGCAAGCTGTGATGGCCGCAACCAATGCAAACACACAGTTGATCATGCAAATTCTTCAAGAGCGCAATCAAGGCAGTCAAGGGAATCAAGGCAGCAATCAGAATCACTTTACTACACTCAACCAGTTCCTTGCTAACGGGCCAAAGACTTTCAGCAATTGTGTTGAGGCAACCGATGCTGACGATTGGCTTGTGGATCTGTGCAAGAATTTCGAGTGCAGTAACGCCAGGCCTGAGGACTTTCTTAAGTTCGCTTCCTTCCAACTCAAAGATCAAGCTGCAGAATGGTTCCAGCAGTACAAGGATTCCAGAGGTGGACGTGTTATCACTTGGGATGATTTTCGTCAAGATTTCCGAGCTCATCATATTCCCCAGAGCGTGGTTGAAAGCAAGCGTGAGGAATTCCGGAACCTGAAGCAAGGCTCTTTGTCTGTCTACGACTACAACAAGTTGTTTTAGAAGCTCGCCCGCTTTGCCAAGCAGGACGTCCCTGATGAGAAGAGCATGATATACCAGTTCAGGGGTGGTCTCAGAGAAGAAATTCAGCTAGCTCTTGTCCTCTTTGAGCCCTTGAGGTACGATGAGTTCTACAACATGTCATTGAAGCAAGAGGCTGCTCAGTTGAGGTGTGATGCTTCCAAGAAGCGAGCCAGAGATGTTACTCCTTCTTCCTCCACTCAAGTGGCCAAGCAGCAGAAGTATTGGCTTCCTCCTCCTCCGTTCCGTCAGCCGTATCAGCAGAAGAGCAAAGGTGGCAGTGGTTCTTCCCACCCACCCAACCCTGGCTTTCAGAACAAGACTTCGTCTCAAGCTCCAAGATCGAGTGCTCCATTTCACCGTCCGCTTTTAGAGGTCACGTGCAACAAGTGCCAACAGAAGGGTCACTATGCCAACAAGTGTTTCAACCAGAGGCGTCTTCCTCCTCCTCCTCCTGTCAGATCGGCAAGTACAGCTGTGGTCAAGCATAACCCCAAGCACGCCAAGGTCAACTTGATGAATGCAGCTCAGGCAGAGGATTCGTCAAATGTGATCATGGGTAACCTTCCTGTTAATGATATTCCTCCAAGAGTTCTTTTTGACACTGGTGCATCACATTGTTTCATGTCAAAGCCATTTTTTACCAAGCATGAGTTCGTTTCTTCTCATTTGGGTAAACAAATGGATATCGTTTCTCCTGGCAAACGTTTAAGTGCAAGTCTGGAGGTGCCAGATGTTACTATCACCTTGGGTGACTACAAGTTCCTTTCTTCCCCAATGGTTCTTGGTAACTCGAATATTGATCTTATTCTTGGAATGGATTGGCTTTCTAAGCACAAGGCTCAGCTTGATTGTGCAGCCAGGCAGATTCAATTGACTCATTCGTCTGAGGATGTAATTGTCTTTGCCGCTCGTGATGATACCATTCATCTGTTTTCTCTCAATGAGAAGGGTGAATTGGATGCCATCTCGCAAATTCCAGTCATTTGCGAATATAAGACGTCTTTCCAGAAGAGCTTCCAGGAATGCCTCCGCACCGGCCAGTTGAATTCATTATTGATCTTGAGCCTGGCACGGAACCTGTGTGCAAGCGTCCTTACAAGCTCGGACCTGAAGAGTTGAAGGAGCTGAAGAAGCAACTCGATATTCAAGAGAAAATGGGTCTCATCCGGCCTAGTTCTTCTCCGTGGGGTTGTGGTGTTCTTTTTGTGAAGAAGAAGGATGGAACGGACCGACTTTGTGTTGATTACCGTCCAGTGAACAAGAAGACCATCAAGAACAAATACCCACTTCCCAACATCAATGAGCTGTTCGAACAACTCAAAGGTGCCCAAGTATTCTCCAAGCTTGATCTCCGTATGGGCTATCATCAAATTCGTATCCGTGAACAAGATATTCCCAAGACGGCTTTCAGGACAAGCTTTGGTTCATATGAATACACTGCCATGTCTTTTGGCCTCGTCAACGCTCCTCCGATGTTCTCTCGCATGATGAACTTCATATTCAACGCCTACACCAATGACTTCATTTTGGTCTATCTCGACGACATTCTGGTTTTCTCGAAGAACAAGGAAGATCATGCCAAGCACTTGCGTTTGGTTCTTGATAAGCTAAGGGAACATCAGTTCTACGCCAAGTTCTCCAAGTGTGAATTTTGGCTCAATGAGGTTCTTTATCTTGGTCATATCATCTCTGCCAAGGGCATTGCTGTGAATCCTGAGAAGGTGTCTGCAATTGTGAATTGGGAACCTCCTCAGAACGTGAAGCAACTCCGCAGTTTTCTCGGTCTCGCAAGCTATTGCCGAAGATTCGTTGAAAACTTTTCTAAGATCGCAAAGCCTCTCTCTAATCTTCTCTAGAAGCACGTCAAGTACGTTTGGTCTCCGGAGTGTGATATTGCTTTCAACACTTTGAAAGAGAAATTGATCACTGCTCCAGTTCTGACTTCGCCTGATGAATCCAAGCCGTACGAGGTCTTTTGTGATGCCTCTCTCCAAGGTCTTGGCGAAGTATTGATGCAAGAGAAGAAAGTTGTTGCTTATACCTCTCGCCAGTTGAAGCCTAATGAGAAGAACTACCCCACTCATGATCTCGAGTTGGCGGCAGTTGTGCATGCTCTTTTGACTTGGAGACATCTTCTATTGGGTAGAAAAGTGGACATTTTCACTGATCACAAGAGTCTCAAGTACATCTTCGCTCAGCCTAATCTCAACCTCAGGCAAACTCGATGGGTCAAAATGATTCAAGAGTATAATCCGAGTATCGAGTATACTCCAGGCAAGGCTAATGTGATTGCTGATGCATTGAGCAGGAAAGCTTATTGCAACAGTCTGATTCTCAAGCCTTATCAACCCGAGCTTTGTGAAGCTCTCCGCAAACTTAATCTGCAAGTTGTTCCTCAAGGTTTCCTCGCCAACCTTCAAGTCTCTCCTACCTTGGAAGACCAGATTCGCCAAGCCCAGCTTCTTGATGCTATGGTGAAAAGGTGAAGATTGGGATTGCCAAGAGTCAACCCAAGTACAAGTGCTACCGCCTTGATGACAAGGACACTCTCTTCTTCGAGGATCGTATTGTTGTACCCAAAGGTGACCTCCGTAAAGTGATCATGAACGAGGCTCACAATTCTCTCCTCTCCATCCACCCTGGGAGCACGAAGATGTATTAGGACCTTAAGCAGGCTTATTGGTGGACTCGAATGAAGCGCGAGATTGCTCAATTCGTGAATGAATGTGATGTCTGCAGAAGAGTGAAGGTAGAACACCAAAGGCCAGCAGGTCTCCTCCAACCTCTTGCCATTCCAGAATGGAAGTTTGACCATATTGAAATGGACTTCGTAACTGGGTTTCCAAAGTCCAAGCGTGGCAATGATGCTATATTCGTTGTCATCGACAAACTCACCAAAGTGGCTCACTTTCTGCCTATCAAAGAGTCGATCACTGCAGCTCAATTGGCGGAACTCTATACCTCTCGTATTGTCTCTCTGCACGGTATTCCTCAAGTGATCTCTTCAGACCATGGCAGCATCTTTACCTCAAAGTTTTGGGATTCTTTTCAGAAGGCCATGGGCACCAACATCCGCTTCAGCACAACTGTCCATCCTCAAACTAGCGGTCAAGTCGAGCATGTCAACCAGATTCTTGAAGATATGCTCAGGGCTTGTGTGATCTCCTTCGGCATGAAGTGGGAGGATTGTCTTCCCTATGCTGAATTCTCCTACAACAACAGTTTTCAAGCAAGTTCGGGCAAGGCCCCATTTGAAATTCTGTATGGCAGGAAGTGCCGTACCCCTCTCAACTGGTCTGAAACTGGTGAACGTCAGCTTTTGGGTAATGACTTAATCACAGAGGCAGAAGAAATGTGCAAAGTCATTCGAGATAACCGCAAAGCAGCCCAATCCCGTCAGAAGAGCTACTATGATAGTAAGCACCGTGATTTGGCTTTCGAGATCGGAGATCATGTTTACCTCCGCGTCTCTCCTATGAAAGGTACTCGTTGCTTCGGTATCAAAGGGAAGTTTGCCCCCAGATACGTGGGACCTTTCAAGATTGTCAGCAAGAGAGGCGACCTCGCCTATCAACTCGAGCTTTCTTCAAACTTTGCAAATGTTCATGACGTGTTCCATGTCTCTCAGCTTCGAAAGTGCTTCAAGACTCCTGACCGCACCGTCAACTTCGAGGACATTGAGCTCCAAGAAGATCTCTCTTATCGTGAGCACCCAGTTGCTATTCTTGAAGAGACTGAACGCAAGACTCGCAACAAGTCAATCAAATTTCTCAAAGTCAAGTGGTCACACCATTCCGACCGTGAAGCTACCTGGGAACGCGAGGATCACCTCCGTTCTGAGTACCCGACATTCTTTCAGTCCTAGATCTCGGGACGAGATCCTTTCGTAGTGGTGGAGTGTTGTAACACCCCGGATGTAACTTTCCCAATTTGTACTCCAACTCTTGCCGTTTCCGGCGTTAAGTTATATTTATTTTCTCGGGTTCGGGTCTTTGTCTCCGTGTGTTGTTATCATTGTCACGCATCTCATATCATGTCATCATGTGCATTGCATTTGCATACGTGTTCGTCTCATGCATTGGAGCATTTTCCCCGTTGTCCGTTTTGCATTCCGGTGCTTCGTTCTCCTCCGGTGGTCATTTCTAGCTTTCTTTCGTGTGTGGGGATTAAAAATTTCCGGATTGGACCGAGACTTGCCAAGCGGCCTTGGTTTACTATCGGTAGACCTCCTGTCAAGTTTCGTATCATTTGGACTTCGTTTGATACTCCAACGGTTAACCGAGGGACCGAAAAGGCCTCGTGTGTGTTGCAGCCCAACACCCCTTCAATTTGTCCCAAAACCCACCAAACTCTGCTCCATAATCTAGAGCGTTCGATCACGATCGCGTGGCCGAAAACTGCACCTCATTTGGACTCTCCTAGCTCCCTCTATGCCTATTTAAACACCCCCCCCCCGAAATTCGGATCTCCTTCCTCCCCGAAACCCTAGATTTCTCCTCCGCCGCCGCCGGACACATCCGGACGGACCGGAC
>NC_057806.1:90702905-90709043 GCF_018294505.1 Triticum aestivum | reverse complement strand
GCCCGAGGCCCCAAAGGCCGCCGCCGCCACCTCCGCCGCCAGATCCAGCCGGGAGTGGCCGGATCCACCTCTCCCGCGCCTCCCCGCCGTTTCTTCGAGCTCGCCGGAGCCGCCGCTGCCTCGCCGGAGTTCTCAGTTCACGTGCGTGAACAGTAACCCTAGATCTCGGAGGTTGAATTTTCTCCAAGTCCCTGATATTTTTAGTCCAAGTGCTCATGTTCGTGGCTCCGTAACTTTGCATCCGTAGCTCCGATTCATGCATATAGCATATCAACATGTTCACCTCAGAGAGTACATCATTTCATTCCATTGCATTATTTTCATTTGAGTTCATCTTGATGCCCGAAATGCTGTTAGAAGAGGGCTACTTGAGTTAATTGTCAGATCTGCTACTCCGTTTAGCACTTTTGTCATTTTTGCCATGATTAATGTGTGCATGATATGCCCTGATGCTCTACATGTGTTTTGTTAAGGGTTTTGTCATCTTGCCAAAGGTGCAATCCATGTATTTTTGTGATGTGTGTGTTGACTTGTGCAAGCTTGCAAAGTGGTGCACTTGCTAATTCTGTTTTCAGGGACTTAGTAATTTCACTAAGTCCTGGAGCTGTTTATCTCATGATGCCATATGTTCTTGTTATTTCCTAGTGATCCGTGCCTCTTTTGAGGATGATCAGTAAGGATGTTTTGTTAATCTTGTAGTGCTCTATCCTTCCATGTCTTTGTTCGCAATTATGGAGCATCCTAGATTGAGTCAATCGAGCTCTACTTTTGCTACTTTGTGAATCTGGGCAGATTGTCAACTTGTTTGCAATTTTGCCGATGATGTTGTAGTTTATCCGTGCATGATATGCTATTGTTCTTGCCATGTCTAGCTTGAATTTTGTGCCTTCTTGATGGATGTATGCTTGTCTTGCCATGACTTGCACCGTAGTGAGTGCATCGAGCTCGTAAACATGCCTACTTGAGTTATATTTCAGCATGTGCTAGTTTTCACTAAGTCTGAAAACTGATTATGTTTTTGCTATGTTCACATGCTTGCAATTGTATTTTCTGATCCCTTTTGGCTCAAGGTCACTAAGGGACTTTTGTTAAGCTCTTTGAGTAGCTCCATGCCATGCTTTACTTTGCCTTCTTCAGGTCCTGTAGCATGTAGTTTTGTGGCTCCGAAGAGGGCTACCTGATCTGAAATTCCAGACAAGTGTTAATTTCACTAAGTCTGAGATCTGTTTGTCATATGCATTTTTGCCATGCTTGTTTGAACCTGTTAATGGGTGAATTGGTCGTAGCTCAGTGCTAGACTTTTGTTAAGCATCTTGAATGCATCCCTCACTTGCATTGTGTTGTCATGTTTGGTTGCTGTAGCATGTTCATCTCATTGCTTTTAGTTGGCTACTTGCTGTAAATCGCAGACCGGTGTCATTTTTGAATCGCGTGCCATTTTCAAACCGGAACTCCGATTCCGGTGTTCTTTATATCGTTTTCAAGCGATTTCATCTCATCTTTCCAGTGGCACACTTGCTTTTCCAAGTTGAGGCCAGGTTCATGCATTTCCTGTCATATCTTGCATTTTGCATCCCGCATCGCATCCCGCATAGCATATCATCATCGCATCGTCTTGTTTGGGTTCTTGCACGTGGTTGATTGTATCCTTGTTGCTTGTTTGTCTTGTTTGGGTAGAGTCGGGAGACGAGTTCACTAACGAGGAGCCCGTTGAGTTTGCTTTCGAGGATCCAGTCAACTCTGACAACTGTGCAGGCAAGATGATCATACCCTCGAAATCACTACTATCATTGCTATGCCAGTTTGCTCGCTCTTTTGCTATGCCATTGCTATGATGCCTACCACTTGCTTTCAAGCCTCCCAAATTGCCATGTCAAACCTCTAACCCACCATTGTCCTAGCAAACCGTTGATTGGCTATGTTACCGCTTTGCTCAGCCCCTCTTATAGCGTTGCTAGTTGTAGGTGAAGATTGAAGGCCGTTCCTTGTTGGAACATTTATTTACTTGTTGGGATACCATTATATTATCTTGCTATCTTAACGCATCTATATACTTGGTAAAGGGTGGAAGGCTCGGCCTCTCGCCTAGTGTTTTGTTCCACTCTTGCCGCCCTAGTTTCCGTCATATCGGTGTTATGTTCCCGGATTTTGCGTTCCTTATGCGGTTGGGTTATAATGGGAACCCCTTGATAGTTCGCCTTGATTAAAGCTTTTCCAGCAATGCCCAACCTTGGTTTTACCATTCGCCACCTAGCCTTTTTTTCCCTTGGGTTACCGGAGCCCAAGGGTTATCTTATTTTAACCCCCCGGGCCAGTGCTCCCTCTGAGTGTTGGTCCGAACCGGGCAGCCTGCGGGGCCACCTCGGGGAAACTCGAGGGTTGGTTTTACTCGTAGCTTGACCTATCTGAGTGTGCCCTGAGAACGAGATATGTGCAGCTCCTATCGGGATTTGTCGGCACATTCGAGCGGTGTTGCTGGTCTTGTTTTAACCTGTCGAAGTGTCTTGAAGAACCGAGATACCGAGTATGATCGGAACATCTTGGGAGGAGGTCTATTCCTTCGTTGACCGTGAGAGCTTGTCATGGGCTAAGTTGGGACTCCCCTGTAGGGATTGAACTTTCGAAAGCCGTGCCGGCGGTTATGGGCAGATGGGAATTTGTTAATATCCGGTTGTAGATAACTTGAACCTTAATTTAATTAAAATGAATCAACTGAGTGTGTTTCCGTGATGGCCTCTTCTCGGCGGAGTCCGGGAAGTGGACACGGTGTTGGAGTAATGCTTGCGCAGGTCGTTCTCTAGTTTCTCGCTCACGCTTTTCCTCCTCTTCTCACTCTCTTTTGCGAATAGGTTAGCCACCATATTTGCTAGTCGCTTGCTGCAGCTCCACCTATATTTACCTTGCCATACCTATAAGCTTAAATAGTCTTGATCGCGAGGGTGCGAGATTGCTGAGTCCCTGTGGCTCACAGATTACTATTACACCAGATGCAGGGCCTGATGATTCCGCTCCAGGAGACGCGTATGAGCTCAAGTGGGAGTTCGACAAAGACACTCAATGTTACTATGTTTCCTTTCCCGGTGATCAGTAGTGGTGCCCAGTTGGGGGTGATTGGGACCGTGCGCATGTTGGGTTCTCTTTTATTTTGGCGCCGTAGTCGGGCCATGAGTGTTTGGATGATGTAATGTTATTTATGTACTTGATTGACGTGGCGAGTGTAAGCCAACTATGTTATCTCCCCTTTTATTATCATATTACATGGGATGTTGTGAAGATTGCCTAACTTGCGACATATGCCTTCAATGCGATTATGCCTCTAAGTCGTACCTCGACACGTGGGAGATATAGTCGCATCGAGGGTGTTACAATAGTGTTGAGGTATGATGATAGTGATATGTGAGTCATGTTGATGAGTAATTATCTTTAGTAAGAATATTGGTGTTAAGGTTTGTGATTTCCTATGCAAGCACGAAAGTCAATAGTTATGCAATGAAATTACATCCTACTTGTGGTGCATTATTCAGTGTTAATTATGCTTAATGCTCGCTTATGTGATTTTTTGTTTCTTGGTTGGTTGCTTCTCAATATTTTGCTAGCCTTCACTTGTACTAAGTAGGAATACTACTTTGTGCATCCCAAAACACTTTAAACCAGTTTTGCCACATCCGTCCACCATACCTACCTATATGCGGTTCTAAGAAAATTTGTATGTGCAATCTCTAATTTTCAAAATAAAATTCCTTTTTGTGTGCTTGTACCACTCATGAAGCGGCAGGGGATGGCCAATATTTTCCATGCTAGATGTGTTATTCTCAAGATAAGTGTTTATTCACTTGTTATTGCACGAGAGTACAACAAAGGTATTAGGGATGCCCAGAATAAATTTACTTTATGTTGTCAAATAATAAATTCCTTGAAAAGTGTTGGTATGGAAGGCACACGTGGATACGACTAGCCATGGAAAGTGAAAGAATGGTGGAAAAAGGAATAAACTTTATTTTCTATTTGGGAACCGCCTATGATATATCTAGCATGGAAAGTGTTGGGAATTACCCGGTCGTTTTCGTTGATGGAAAAAGTATGCCACCCAAAAAAATTTATCTCTCATTTTTTTGCTTTGAGCTCTGGCACCTCTACAAATCCCTGCTTCCCTCTGTGAAGGGCCTTTCTATTTACTTTATGCAATTTTATTTTTTATTTGAGTCTACATCTTCTCTTATAAAGCACCAACTAAGGAGCACTATGATCGTACTTGAGCATTTGATGTAGCTAATATGCGAGTGTGTTTCATGAATGGATCAATGTTTGAGCATGATGGTCTAGGGATAACTTGCTTTAGCATTGATATTTTGAAAGACTTAGTTGCTTGTTGATATGCTTGAGTATTGAAATCTTCATGTCAAAATTAGACTATTGCTTTGGATCATATAAAAGTACATATGTCCATGCTACAAAAGAAAAGAATAAATGATGGACATGTTAGGCATCATTCCACGTCAAAAATTCCATTTTTATCATTTACACACTCGAGGATGAGCAGGAATTAAGCTTGGGGATGCTGATATGTCTCCAATGTATCTATAATTTTTTATTGTTCCATGTTGTTATATTATCATTCTTGGATGTTTTGCAATCATTTTATAGCAACTTTATATCATTTTTTGGGACTAACCTGTTAACATAGTGCCCAGTGCCAGTTGTTGTTTTTAGCTTGTTTTTTACTTCACAAAAAATCAATACCGAACGGAGTCCATACACAGTGAAACTTTTTGGAGATTTTTTCTGGACCAAAAGACACAAGATGGGCCAAAGAAGTACCAGAGGGGTGCCCGAGGGGGGTGAGGGAGTCCTAGATTAGGGGGTCCTCGGACAGCCGGACTATATACTTTGGCCGGACTATTGGATTATGAAGATACAAGATTGAAGGCTTCATCCCGTGTCCGGGTGGGACTCTCCTTTGCGTGGAAGGCAAGCTTGGCGATTCGGATATGTAGATCTCCTTTTCAGTAACCGACTCTGTGTAATCCTAGCCCCCTCCGGTGTCTATATAAACCAGAGGGTTTAGTCCGTAGGACAAGAACAATCATAATCATAGGCTAGCTTTTAGGGTTTAGCCTCTACGATCTTGTGGTAGATCAAGTCTTGTAATACTCATATCATCAAGATCAATCAAGCAGGAAGTAGGGTATTACCTCCATCGAGAGGGCCCGAACCTAGGTAAACATTGTGTCCCCCGCCTCCTGTTACCATCAGCCTTAGACGCACAGTTCGGGACCCCCTACCCGAGATCCGCCGGTTTTGACACCGACATTGGTGCTTTCATTGAGAGTTCCACTGTGCCGTCACGATAAAGGCTTGATGGCTCCTTCGATCGGCAACGACGCGATCCAGGGTGAGGTTTTTCTCCACGGACAGATCTTCGTATTCGGCCGCTTCGTACTGCGGGCCAACTCGGTTGGCCATCTGGAGCAGATCGAGAGCTACGCCCCTGGCCATCAGGTCAGGTTTGGAAGCTTGAACTATACTGCCGGCATCCACAGAGACTTGATCTTTGACGGATCTGAGCCCATGTCAGGTGCGCCGCACAGTCATGGCGAGCATGACTTAGCCCTGCCACCGGACGGTGTTTGGGAAATCACACCTGCGGCTACTCTGGCCCTCAATCCGGAGTAGATCGTGCCATCCGAGGACGGGTGGATGGACCCCGCAATGGAGGTCGCACACTCAGTGGCGATAGAGCCGAATACTGACTTCACCTCCTATGAGACCTGTGTCATCGGACCCTTGGATTCGTCCCCGGCCATAGGCTCCGAACCGCTTGTGTCCGTGCCTATCGAATCTGATTGGGCACCGATCATGGAGTTTACCTCCGCGGATATCTTTCAGCACTCGCCCTTGGGCGACGTGCTAAATTCATTGAGGTCTCTCTCCTTGTCACGAGACCCTTGGCCGAACTATGTCCAGCTTGAGTGGGAAGCAGACGACGAAATTCGTTCCCCACCCACCACCCACTTAATAGCCATTGTCGACGACTTAACCGACATGCTTGATTTCGGCTCCGAAGACATCGACGACATGGATGACAATGTAGGAGAAGAACAGGAACCACCGCCCACAGGGCGCTGGACAACCACCTCA